>NC_056735.1:159299404-159369404 GCF_019279795.1 Protopterus annectens
ATAAGCTCAATATTTGTATACTGTAATTAACATCTGATGAAACTGTCCACACATTTTAAGAATGATGACAGCTTAAAACAAGAGATAAAAGAACGATTCAGCAGCACATAAAAAGAAGATAAAAATGAAGAGGCAATTTATGCAGGAAGAAACCTAATCTGCAGAGATAACTTTTTATATTCTACATTCCAAAACTGAATTTGTAAAGTAAGTATAAGCATATATATTTGAATTTTATAAGGACTCTTTCATGCATTATCCACCTCTTTCAACTTCCCAGACAAAACACAGATGCACAAACAGAACTGTCTCTTTGCACTTTTCCTCTCTGTTTATAAAAACATAGTTTTGCACATGATTGCATCACCTTCATTTCACCATAAAATATCAGAAGACAATAGTTTCTAGACATATTTTTGGATTTTTAATCTGAATAAAATAAAAGTTTTTGTCTGTTCTGCTGGCACAGTAATACATTCAGTGGTGGTATACATTATGGTGATTTTTTATACAGCTAGGGGCTGAAAAAGCCACTTTGTCTATCAGCTCACAATAAAGTCCTGAATATCTTATTAATGAAGTCTTGCATCCATAATATGTAGGGGACTTTAATATCTAACATAGCATTGTAAAGGAAGGGTCTATATTATGTGATCGAAGGATCTCTTCTTCGAACACATAATAATCAACATATACAGTGAATGCTGTAAACCACAAACAGCCATGTCCTAGAATTTTTTCCACAGGAGAAAATTCACGTGGCCGTAAAATAAAACACAAACTCTTTAAAACACTAATCAAGTGGGGGGACTTTGCCACCCACACCCCCCAACTAAATATAACAACTCTGAGATTGTTCTACATTGAAAAAAAGGGTGATTCCCGATAACAGCCAACTGAATTTTTCCCGAGAAAAAAATTCGAGGATGTGGCCATTCGCAGTTTACAGCATTCGCTGTATATGTGTCAATTATTATGTGTTCGAAGATAATATAAACCCGTAAAGGAATACCTCCAACATAGTGCCTTTTGGCCACTTAGTTAACATAGTCAATAACCAACTAATTTACTCCTTATCTGTAGCCAGTAACAACTCGCTTCCTTTTGACTCTGTAGCTGACCTAGTATGTCTTCAGTCTTTAATGCTATCCACCATGAAGTTTCCCATAGCTCATTAGTTCCATTGGACGTTAGTATATTCCCTAATCCATGAATACCTAGCTGACAGAGCACATTATGACCTCCTGTAGAGTAGTATCTTATCCCTGTCCAGTTCTAGACAATATCTAAAGGTTGAGACTTCTCATGTTTAAAGTGCATATAGATAATCTGTGCAGGAAATATGTTGCTAAGGAGATATCCAAAAATTCCAATGAGAGCTAGTTCTAGCACAACACTGATTCTGTCACCACAGTACTGCCAATCGAAAAGTGTCTCCCCTTGTTGAAAAAATGGATTATACTCAACAACCATCACTTTAATCGACTAATGCAGAAATAGTTCACAATAGATATAGCAATACATAGGAACTGTGAACAAGCCAAATTCTGGGAAACTACAACTCTTGATGGCTTTATCAGTGAGGCTTTGAATAACTTTGAATACTTCAGTTTCCTGCTAGACAAACAATGAACATGTTGTCTGGACTACACATATCCAAACATAGACTCACACATATGTGTATACACACACAGAGACACAAAACATGTGCACTCACGTGAACACACACACACACACACACACACACACACACACACACACACACACACACACACACACACACACACACACACACACACACACACACACACACACACACAAACAAATATGCAGTAGTTTCAGATTGGACTACTTTATAGGAACAAAAAATTCCTCACTACTATCACTAAATGCACTCTTGTGCAGGCATTTTTCTTACCCAGTCTTCTATACGCTTCCCCCATCCTTACCAATATCCAAACTACCTCAATGCAGAAAATGGAACAAACGTACAACAAAATTGCCAGATTTATTCTAAACCAACCACTCTCTTCACATCACTGCCTCTCACTAAACAAACTTCAGTGGCAGGAATTTCTACACCTTCTCCTACAATCGCAACTCCACACTACCTTTTCCATGCTGAACAACCTCTCTGCCTGTCCTGCTCTCGTCTCCCGTGTTATTCTCTACTCTCCCCCCAGCCTCTCCAGAGTGCTGATCAGCATCTTCTCTCAGTTTATAAACCCAAAAGGAATATTGGCAAACTACTTTACAGACTAAACTTTACAGTCTCACTAAATTGGAACAAACTCCCTGTCCATATTAGATCTAACGTTTCCTTTCCTGTTTTAAAAAGAAGCTTAAATCCCACCTACTAAACTTGAAATTGTGCCGTTGCATTGACCACACATAATCTTAGTCTCTCCCACTGTATAACCTGTTGCATCTCCTAACTTTCTTTCTTTGTTAGTAACTTCTGCTTAAACTGATCTCCTAAACCCTCAGCTCTACTACTATAGCCCTTTCCATTCTCCACACTACCCCCAACTTCCTAACAATGTCTATACATTGTCCTTCTTTTGAACAATGATTATCTTTTTGTTTTTACTCTCATATGTAGTAAATTTTAGTCCACTACTATCAGTGCAACCCTTAATGTGCAGATTTTTTTCTTTTGTTTTTCTCTTTATAATTAATTTCATATTTGCAGTGTTGTTTATAATAGTTTTTGTCCTGTATGTTTATCTTTGCTTATGTTTGCTGGGCCGCTTTCCCCTTGGGTCTCCACTGAAAATGTGTTTCTTACTATCACTGCAGTGCAAATAGTTAATAACCCTTTCTTTTTTACAATTATTTTGTATTGTGATTGTTATTTAATATTTGATATTGTCACTTTATTTTTACTTACTTTTTCTGGGGCTTTTCCCCATGGGTCTCCACTGAAAATGGGTTTGTTTGCAAGCTCAGTTGGACTAACCCGGTTAACAAATGTGAAATAAATAAAATAAATAATAAATAATGGAAACATTGGGATTGTGTATCTTATACAAAATAAAACATTACTTCTCACCTTTTCACAAGCTCAGGCTAACAGGTAGCTGCTATCACTCACCTCCTCTGGGGGCCCTGTTTTGATTTTATTGACCCAATGTTTATAACTCTGTAGATATCATGGTTGAATGGACTTTCAGCAATGCTGCTATGCCTTCTGTTAGCCATTATATTCTGACTTCTGCAGAAGCCATGGTAGCAACTTATGGCTAACACCTTCTGTTAGCCATTGTATTCTGCCTGCTGCAGAAGCCATGGTAGGAACATATGGATCTTTTATCCTTTTATAACCTGTTCTATGCTTATGACTATAGAATGCATGTGCTGAAATGGCAGAAACCACAAGGTGACAGTGTTTTGAATACTGATGTCCCCAGAATGTAGGATGCCCTCCTTATTGGGGTTCATACCTTAATAAATTTACTTAGTTTAAACAAGTCACCTCCAAATCATCTGACTGTCAAGAACTGATAGCATTGCTTTAGTTTTATGTAACTTAATTGGTGTGGTCTTTGTAACTCTTGGATTTATGCAACTTCATGAATCTGTGGCAGGGGTATTCAGTAGATTGTTTGCAAACTTTCATCATGTGGATGTATATCTCAATGTGTTAATCATATGCTCAAAGACAAATATGGAATGTATGAAAGGTATTAATTGTTTTGGTACATCCAGTAATGTGTACATGTTACATTCATTTTTTTAGGTATGGACTGTAATTTGTAGATATGACATGATGTACAAAGTACAGGTGCAACATAGATATGGATTTATGTTGGCACATTTGTTGGAGATTGTGCTCAGACCTGTGCCTTAAGATTTGCTTCAGACAACACACAGGACCCACTTCCCAAAGACTTGCTCTCAGTGTAAGTGACTTACAATGAGAGCAGCTCTTTTGGAATCTGGGCCCCAGTGATAGCCTTATACTTTGGCAAAGTCAATTATGTCGCGAGCAAGCCTTTCAGAATCATGGCAGGCTTACACCCGAGTATGTCACTTACACTGAGAGAAACTCTTGGAATCTAGCACACTGAATTGTACTATTTCTAGAATTAAGGGTATTTTCCAATATTGACTCTTCAATATTTAATTTCTAATATCTATTCCATGGAAGTGATTGACAATTATCTGCATAATCAATATATATCATTGACATATTTCAATGCAAATACAACATATTAAATATATATTTTATGGCATAGTGGATAGTATATAATACGTTTCATGGTAACACCAATGGATTTCCTTCACTGTACTTACTGACTGATCACGGATCCAGCATATAGTCATGCATCTGAAGAACAATGAGGTATCACAGTTAAAGGATACTGTTCAATATATACATGTGTTGGGATTGTGTTTTATTATATATTACCAAATTTGCATGCCAGAATTGTGCATTCAAAGCCAAAGATTGTACTAATTTAGTTAAGCTGATTATATATGTCATACTGTATACGTGCCATATCACTATTGCTGTGTTCACAGGTACTAACATAAGACTGTGTGACACAAGTGCACTGTTTAGATGATGATTGTTGATTGACTACATTTTCTCCATTTGAAATGCTAGCCAATAAATGTAGCACCTGTTTTTTTTTTTTTTTTTTTTTTTTTTTTTAGATTAGAGAAAGCACTATGGCTTATACTCTGTGCACCTGATTGGTCTTTGCTTGCTGTGTTTGTATTTTTGTACCTTTATTGCTTGATTGAGTCAGTTGAAGAGATTTGGACATGTTAGAAGGATGCATCAAGGCAAGATGTGGGACACTGGAAGAAAACCCATATGACAGGCACACCACATAGTGGAGGGATTATATCTATCAGCATACATGGTAATGCTTGGAAAGCCCACAAAATGAGATAAAAACTACTGCTGTGAAAAGTTAGCTCTGGTCTACCATATTCAGCTGGTTAAAACTGCATTGCTCGACAGGATAAGGGGTTTAGACAATAATTTGGTGGTTATTGTCGCTTCCATAATTAACAACAGAACATAGTTACTTGTTCTGCAGAACTGAAAAGTAATGCCCTGTCTATGACTCAGACAAGCTGCCTATCAGTGCAGGTGCTGGAGAAGCCAGGTGGGGCAGGTTTGGAGTAAGTATCTAATGCAGTCTTGCTCATCTTGGAAGAAGGAAGGCAGCCTGGCTCAGTTAACAGTCATGCAGGTGTCTCACTACAGTTCTATGGGCTGTAGTAGTTTTGGACTGCACAGCAGTGAGCTGCGTTGACAGGAGGCTAACAAGTATGGTTGCACACATGAATTCTGTGTAAGTGGACATTGCACAAGTTTCAACCACCTATGGGAAATTAGGTAGAGGGTCACAATCACTAGCACATAAATGACAGTTCCCACTCCTGGCTTGCTCTACTCTTCGGAAAGGACTGTGCAGGTCACATGACCACTTTCTCTGAGGAATGATTAGATTATTAGAGAAAATGGGAGCTTGATGATTAGCTGGGTCAGGTTAACAAAAAAATAAGGACATGCAGCAGGCACACAGCAAGAAGCCAATGAGTAGATCCTAGTGTCTGAGCTTCAGGAGTCTGAGGTAGTAATGGAGCAGGCTATCGACCCCTAGTTGAGGACCTTGATATGCTCTACCTACAGCCACAAGGCACTAAGAACCTGAAGCAATCACTTCAGTACACACAAGACATGTGAGTATTAATGAACAGATGGATATGAAGTTGTTTGGGCTGCATTCTGGAAAAGCTATAGTATCAGTTGATGAGGAACTGAACATTGTTTTCTTTAGATGTAAGATTTCTAACAGCGCTGGGTCATACATGGCTTTGTAAGTCAAACAGAGATCACCTCTTAATAGATTATATCAGACAGTGAAAAGCTGGATTTTTTTGAGTCTGTCCATGTAGGGCATGTGTTTAAGGCCTAGGATCCTCTTCATGAGGTACATTTGTGGCCTTTTTAGCTGTTGCAGGTGTCTAATTAGGTACATGCTAAATGGGGCATTATACTTAATGATTGGCCTAATGAGGGAAGAGTAGAAAGAGATGATGACCTCTTTCTTCCTGGATGCAAAACCTTTGGTAATGAGATGTGCCACATAGAAGGACATTCTGACCACAGTGGCAATGTGGTGGCTGAATGAGAGGTTGCTGTCAACCTGTGTCCCCAAAAGTGAACGACGACACATTTTTTGGCATTAAGCTTAAGGTCATGGTTTTGACACCAGTTGTCGGTCTCAGTGAGGCCTTACTGTGGGATGCCTACATCATTTGAGGAGTTAATAATGGCTCCCAGCTTGCAATCTTCGGCAAACTTGGTCAGCCAGAGTCCCTCCATGTTGGTCTGGACTTCTGAGAAGTAGATGCCAAACAGGAGAGAAACCAGGAACAATCCCTGTGGGACTCCACTCATGACTGGTCGGCAGTGTGACTTGGAATCTGCTACTTTCACACTGTGGGCTCTATCTGTGAGCCAGTTTGCAACCCACCTAGTTATATAGGAGTTCAAGCCTAGTTTGGGGAGTCTATCAATAATTCCTAAGTGGGAAATGGTATCAAAGGCCTTGGCTAGATCGAGGTAGGCTATATGAACTGCCTTGCCCTTATCCACAGCTTTGGTGACTGACTCAAAGAAGTCAACCAGGTTGAGCAGGCATGATCTACCCTTCACAAAACCAAACTGCGTGGGATCCAGAGTTTGAAGCTTCCCTATATCCTTGCTAATTAGGTCCATGATGATGTGTTCCATAGCCTTACATATTAGACTTATCAGGCTAATGGGGTAATAATTCCCAGGGTCAATAGTCAATCCCCCTTTATGGAGAGGGATGACTGTAGCAGTGCACCGTTCTGTAGGGACAAAGCCTGAGGTGAGGTTGTGATTGAACAGGGCACACAGGTATGTTGCCAGTTCACTTTGTAGTTCATATAGAACACAGCAAGGGATATTGTCAGGTCCCATGGAAGCTGTATTCTTGGTCTTGGACAATGCAGCTTTAACCTGTGCTGCAGTAATGCTGGGTGTCTGACATTCATTTGGTATTGTAATTGGTCCTTTGGGGGGGAAGAGGGGTAAATTTGGCACTGACTCTGTCGGCCAGTATGTTGGCAATATCTGTTGGCTCAGTATAGGATGTACCATTTTGCAGTAACTCAGAGCACATCCTGGGTCTTGCCGTGGAGATTCTTGATATAATTGTAGAAGGCTTTGTGGTTGTTTTTAGTGTCTGCCGCAATTCTGCCTTCTTAGCTAGCTTTAGAGGTTTTGATGAGAGATCTCAACATTTTGTTGAGACTAATAAGGGTTTTTTTCTAGTCTTGGGACTTCACCTTTTTCTGCAACAGTTTCTTCCTTCTGTTGTAGAATTTATTAATGACAGGGGACCACCAGATTGGCTTCCTTTTTTTGGAGGAGAGCATCTTGATTATGTTGGGTATGGCTAGTTCCATGCATTTATGTATGTGTTTGTACAGTGCATTGGTGTATGATTCTGCAGTCACGCATCTATTTTCCATTGACATGGGTGCCGTGAAGTTTGCCACCTCTATCTTTGGAGCCCAAAGTCAGCTTTGGAGAAGTTTTTCATGGTGGTTACCTTTGCAGGGGGTGTGGGTGAGATGTGGATTTCCATGGTGATTAGTGTGTGGTCGGATCTAACCAGGGAGGAATTGACTATTGGTGTAGAGCTAGTAATAACCAGGTCAAGGATGTTGCATCCTCTAGTGGGGTTAAGAATGAGCTGGTCCAGGGCATTGGGATTAATAAATTCCAGGAAGCGTTGGGCAAGTGTATTGGTGCATGAGTAGTTTTCACAGTTGATGGAGAGGTAGTTGAAGTCACCCAGTATGAGACTGTTGCGTTGGACGCTAATAGTTTCCAGGGTGCTTAGGAACATGGAGTGAGAGTCTTGGGACATGGTTGGGGATCTATAGCAGGCTACGACCTGAATAGCCATCTTACCCACTGTTAGTTTTACTTGAAATATCTCCGATATGTCTGTGAAAGAATTCTTCAGAACATTTCTGCGGTGGAGTCTAGGCAGTCAAAAAATACACTGATGTAGAGCTTTAAGATCCTTTATTGGTTTTCAAGAAGAAGACATCATAGGTTCATAGGTCATAGGTAGGTACTAGGCTATTGGCCTAGGGCCTATATAAGCCAAGCCAAATGGTACCCTGGCTTTCGCCATTCAAAAAAAAAATTTTCCTGTGCTCCTGTCGAGCAGAGCCACAGAAGTGATCCCCGGGGTGAATTTCCTATCTCCCATCCAATCATCAAGATTTTTCTTGAAGAGTGCTACGGAGGAGCTTTGTTTGATATAGATAGATAGTTTGTTCCAGAGTATGGGAAGTCTCTGGGACAGGAATCTATCCCTCCAGCATGTTCTCTTTATTGTGGTGACAAGGTTTAGGTCCCTAGAGCATGTAGCTCCAAGGGATTGGGATTTCTTTAAGTGGAGCATGTCCAACAGCTCTGGGTTTGACATAGATTTGTATGTTAGGTATGTTCTCGCCTCTGAGTAGGCGATATACGACTGAGTAAAGCTGGAGTTTTTTGAGATTATCTGCGTAGGACATCTGTTTGAGGCCGGTAATCCTCTTTGTGAGGTATTTCTGCGGCCTTTCCAGTTGTTGCATATGTCTTGTGAGATACATACCAAAAGGGGCATTTTACTCTATAATGGGTCTAATGAGTGATGAGTAGAGAGGAACAATGACCTCTTTTTTTCCTGGATGAGAAACCTTTTGTGATGAGGTGTGCCATGTAGAAGGATTTCCTGACTACTGTGGTGATGTGATTATCAAAGGAGAGACTACTGTCCACCTGTGTCCCAAGGTCTCTTATCACACTTTCGGTGTTAAGTAGACTACCGCCTATGTGGTAGTTCATGGGTACAGAGTTTTTACCAAAAGGGGTGACAATGCACATTTTGGCACTGAGCTTGAGGCCATGGCTTTGACACCAGGCATCTGTCTCAGTGAGGCCCTTTTATAGGATGTCCACATCATTAGGAGTTTTGATTATGGCTCCTAGTTTGCAGTTGTCTGTGAACTTTGTTAGACAAAGACCTTCTGTGTTAGCCTGTACTTCAGAGAAGAAGATACCAAACAGGAGAGGACCCAGGACTGAACCCTGTGGTACTCCACTTATCACTGGTCTGAAGTTGGACTTAGAGTCTGCTACTTTCACAGTGTGGGTTCTGTCAGTCAGTCAGCCAGTTGGCAACCCATCTTGTGACATAGGGATTTATACCTAGTTTAGTGAGTTTATCTATAATTCCAGAGTGGGGGATGGTGTTGAAAGCCTTGGCGAGATCTAGATAGGCTGTGTGAACCATCTTACCCTCATCTACGGCTTTGGTGACTGCTTCAAAGAAGTCTATCAGGTTTAGGAGACACGATCTGCCTTTTACAAACCTAAACTGGGTAGGGTCCAGAGATTGGAGATTATCAATGTCATTGTTTATAAGTTCCATGATGATATGTTCCATAGCCTTGCAGACCTGGCTCATCAGGCTAATGGGGCAATAGTTCCTGATGTCCGTGGTGGCTCCCCCTTTGTGGAGTGGGATAACCATTGCAGTGCACCATTCAGTGGGCATGAAGCCTGAGGTGAGGCTATGATTGAACATGGTACTTAGGTGAGGTGCCAGTTCATTCTGTAGTTTGTGTAGAACACAGCCTGGGATGTTGTCAGGTCCCATGGATGCTGTTTTCTTGGCATTGGAAAGTGTGTTTTTTACCTGTGCAACCGTAATTACAGGAACATTACATTCTTCCGGTATAGAGATGGGCCATTTAGTGGGGTGAGAGAGGGGTAAAGTTAGCACTGAACCTATCTACCAGGATGTTGGCAATATCAGTTGGTTCTGTATATTTAGTGCCATTGTGCTGTGACACAGAGCAGATCTGAGTGTTGCCATTGAGATTCTTGACATAGCTATAGAATGCGTTATGGTTATCTTTAGAATCAGTGGCAATTTTGTTTTTGTAACTAGCTTTGGAGGATTTTATGACTGATCTCAGCTGATTACTGAGGCTGACCAGGGAGTTCCTCCAATCATGGGATTTTACTCTTTTTTGCAACAGTTTCTTTCTTCTGTTGTAGAGTTTGTTTTTGGCACGAACCACCAGATTGGCTTCCTTTTTTTGGAGGATAGCATCTTGGTTCTGTTAGGGATTGCACGATCCATGCACTTGTGTAAGTGCTTATAAAGAGCATCTCTATAGGATTCAGCAGTCGTACCTCTATTGTCAGTCAGCATGAATGTCATGAAGTTTGCCACTTCTGTCTTAAGAAGCGTGAAGTTGGCTTTGGAGAAATGTTTTGTGGTGGTTTCCCTAATGGGGGGGTGGGGGTGGGATGTGGATGTCTAGGGTGATTTGCTTGTGGTCAGATCTGACCAATGAGGAATTAACCTCTGGTTAATCTGTGGAACACCGGCTGCCCATGTTGGTAATGACCAGGTCTAGGATATTGCTGCCTCTGGTGGGGGTGTGGATAATTTGGTCCAAGTCATTGGAATTTATGAATTCCAGAAAACGTTGCGCACAAGAGTTGGTACATGAGTAGTTTTCCCAGTTAATGATGGGACCGTTGAAATTGCCCATTATTAGGGTATTAGATTGTACCCTAATACTTTCCAGTGTATCAAGAAATGAGGAGTGGGAATCCTGGGGCATGGTGGGGGATCTGTAGCAAGCTAGAATTTGGATTGTGGTCTTGCCCAGAGTTGGCTGCACTTGGATAATCTTGGATGCATTATACTGAGCAACTAGCCTGGAGGTGTGGATATCCTTAATGAATATGGACACACCTCTGCCTTTAGTATTTCGGTCCAGGTCAGGTGGCCGAAAAGTGTGGTATGAATTATTGCCTGGTAATGCAGGGTTGCTCTCTGGAGCCTTGAACCAGGTCTCTGTCACTGCACAGATGTCGATGTTCTCCATTTTAAGGAGTGCCTCGGGTGAGTGCATTTTGAGGTTTAGACTTCTAGCTTTGAGTAGCATTACCCTCAGATTTTGCTTGCTTGTACCTGTTACAGTGGTGAATTTGTCATTTGAACCTTGCCTAAAAAAGGCACTATAGGGGTTGCAAGAGCCTTAGCCAGTATCTGGAATCCCAATGGCGACAGGTGCAGGCCTTCTCTGACAAATCATTGTGGTTTGTCGACCATGTCATCCCAGGCAGACAGATACTGGATCCCCTTAGAATGACACCAGAAGCTTAGCCAATTGTTGAAGTTAATCATTTTGTCCTTGTACTGTGGTATTATTCTGGGTGATGGCAGTATGCTACTCAGGGCTAGGGTCATACCTGCCTGGGCTATAAGATTGGACAACTCCTCCATGTCGCTTTTCATGTAGTCTAGGGAGGTATGTCTCAGGTCATTCACACCAACATGGACAATGACAGAGTCATATTTGTACTTGTTGTGGAGTGACCTGAGTCCTTGCATTATGTGGCAGATCCTGGCACCCGACAGGCAGCTGACAGTAACTTTCTCCTTGTTTAGCCTGGTGAGTGGAACATTAGTGTGCCTGACTATAGAGTCACCTATGACTAGAGTGTTGGGTACGTTGTTATGCCTTATGGGCTGTGGTTGAGTGGCACATGGGGTTTGTGGGCTATGTGTTATTTGGGTTGTGTTGGGGGCTGGAGGTTGATTGTGCTTCTGCTTTGGAGGTCCCTGTTGCTTGGGTAAATTTTTATTGAGAGCCTCCATGAATGTAGGTGTGTGTTTTGGTGTGTGTCATGGCTATATGCTATGAGTTGTGCATGTTGTTACATGCTGTTACCACCTTGGTGCACCAGGGTGTATTGCGTTCCACTATTTGTGGTTCCTGGAGTGACATTCATATACCTCACTCTGTTGCACAATTCACAGTTACTCTGATACATGTTTCTTAAGCATAGAAATCAGTATAAACTATGCATGGTTAGATGCAGTTTAGAAATGCCCTCCACCCAAGTCTTTGTTTACTGCTTTTTTTTCATTGATGCAATGTTTCTTTATCACGTATGTATGATAATATTGTATACAAATGCTTTGAGCAAAACTTTCGTAATAGCAATTAGAGAAATGCAACATTTTATAAATACAGAGGTGGTAGTAATTTTGGAAGTAACTTGAGTGATGGGCACAGTAGAATCTGTAGTCAACCATTTTGTAAGAACTGCTGCAAGCTATAGTTCATACTGGTAATAAAAAAACAAATTACCTGAAATAATAGACTAAGCAAAACTGGTTTAGACAGTGGAACCATAATGTGCTGTGTAGAGGACCTAAAGTACAGCTAATAAGAATCAAAGAGAACAGGTCAACACAACAGAGCTCAACGGTCAAATGACAAGGGCTTGTAAGTGTGAGTAACATTAAAAGAGTGATGTATGTAACATACAGGATGTACAATTGCAAAGGAGCAACTAAAATAATATAGGATATTGTCAGAGGGCTGTGATCTTGGGAGCAGACTGGAAGTCCTGGAGATTGTTTAGACAAAGGCAGAGCATACATTAGTCTAAAGAAAAAATGTTGCAGAAGACTAAAATGAAAATTATTAATTCTATAAGAATAGCAATCTGGGTTACATGGTGTTCAAAAACAATATGGTTAAAGTAATGTTCACAGTTTTTAATAGAGAAAGATGTATTAAAAACGTAATGGAACCTGGTGAAAAAGAATGGCATGCTTTGTCATAAGTTTAAAAGAATATTCTTTTGAAATTAGTTTTTAACTTGAGGTAGGCCTTGACATTTTGAGTAGAAGTGAGTACAGTAATCCACATTTAATACTTTTTAGACAATTGAAGTCACCATTCCAAATTTGAAATTTGTTTAAAAAAAAATGTCTTTTATAACTAGGAAAGTTGTGTTATTTTTGAACAGCCCAAACTAGGTTTTGAATCTCATAGATTTTGGTTTAAGATATGTAAAAACTGGTAATATGAACATTTTCCTAAAACTGCTGAAGAAGATATAAAGGATTTGCACACAAAAAGAAGGGTGTAAAAGGTGGTGTGTAGCAATGCAGAGTAGAAGAAGTCCATACTTGTTTTGAAAATTGTCATGATAAAAAGAGGAATGTGAATGAGCTATAAATTAAATAACAGAAGTATAAGACTTCTTACTAAGAAAAAGAAGAATAATTTGCTGTCAGTATTTGATGATCTGCTATTGGAAACTGGGTTAAAGTGAAAAACATAGCGTATGAAGTTTTAATAGTGAAGTATATTGCACCAAAAGGAAAAGGCAAGACCTCCAAGGAACACAGGAAAACTTCAATGATGTAAAGGAAGAGGCTAGTTAAGGCTCAAGATAGTGGCTACTGTGGAAGGCATGTAAGCTAAAAGAGGAACTTTTCATCAATATTCATTTAATCTGTTAAGTAAAGTGTGAGAGTAATATGAAGTAAGGATAAAAGAAGAGGAAAAATATTGGCAAAGAAGAAGAAAGGAAGACAGTGGCCTTAAAATGACAAAGCAAAAGGGGTATAATATGAGATGTCAAGTGGTGGCATTTAGTACAAACCATTAAGGAAAAGTGCATACCTAAAGATCACTCTGGGGTTATAAGAATCATTGAAGTCAGTTCTTTATCTTTCTGATGTAGACTAGATGAAACACAGAGATCAAAATTGCATCTTCCTAATGCAGGACCAAATGAAACATTAAAGTAAGAAAATTGCTGTGCTAAAGCAAGCACTCTACCATATTATGTATCTTATTCAGTATAAAACAGCCAACACTAAACTATAGCCTATTTTTTAAGGGAACTATGCCTGCTGTATACTTATAACTCACATTGCTTTTATACTCGCATTCCTGTAACATCAGGGAAACGAGGTATCTTTTATTAAAACTCAAATTATTAATGTTTTCTCAAAGCTTTGTGACCTTGAAAAGAGAAAGTAAATGTAGCGGAGGAGTGTAACCCTCACCCATGTGGAGTTCAAGGGTTTGTGCAGAAGAGGGGGCCAAACAAGCAGTAGATGTCAGGGTTTTGATGTTATCAGTATGTCTGTGTTTCACAGCTTATGTACGTTTTGATTGTTATTCTGCAGTGGTGCAGTGGTAGCATTGTTGCCTTACAGCAAGAGGTTCTCCCGTTCGATTCTTGGCTGGAGTGCAGGGAGTGCCTTCTGTGTGGAGCCTGCATGTCCTCCCTGTGGTTGGGTGGGCATTCAAAGGACATACGTAAATGGGCGTGCCTTCTCTGAAGGTTGAACGTCGAGCTGGCACATCGGCGTTCATAAAAATCTACTGCCAATCATTAGCAGACCAGAGCTCCGCTGTGGCGACCCCTAACCAGGAAAAGCCGAAAGACAACAACAGTAATGATATTGTTATTTAATTATATGCAGTAATGTGTTAGGTTGTAAATCAGTGAAAAAACACCCCCAGTTTTAATAAACTCCATGTAAGAATAGTGCAAGCCTTACATGGAGTGTACTGTGGCCAAGTCTGCAGCTCTCCCTCGGCAACATGCCTTACATAATAATGAAGGCACGCTGCTGAGGGAAAGCCATGTACATGGTTACTGAATCAGTGTAGAGGGTGTGTTACAGTCTCAGAGATGTGTAACACACCCTCTGTGCTATCAAAGTGCCAGACAGCAATTACATAGAAATGCTAAATGTGTTTACTTCGCCAGTTTTTTTTTTATTTGTAGGGGGTGTGTTACAGTGTACGTAACATGCCCCCTGCATTGTCAAAGTGCCAGACAGCACTGAATAGAAAAGTTAATTGTGTTTACTTGGCAATTTATTTTTTATTTGTAGGGGGGGTGTTACAGTGTCTGTAACACACCCACTGTACTGTCAACATGCCATATGGCACTGAAATATAAATGTGAAAATGCCATTTCCCCTTTTTTTTCTTGTTTTTGCATGGTGTGGCACTTAGCAATGAACATGTGCCAGACATCTATAAATAGAAACCAGATGCTTTTAATTTTAATGGAAAAGGTCAAGTTTAAGCATAGCTGAGTGGGTTTGTGCTGCATGGCATGTTGCTCAGCAGTGCTTAAATGTAACTGAAAGCTATATAGAAATGTATAGCTGACATTTTCACATCTGTGTTAGCTGAATGGTTACAGTCATGGCCTTGTATGCAGTAAGTGCATGGTTCGTATACCCAGACAACCATTCAGCTTTTACATCTGATATCATTAATATATTAATGTTTATTTTTTTATCAATGTAGTTAGTGACATTTGTTAACTGGGTTAGTCGAGCTGGTCCAGAAGCCCATTTTCAGTCGAGAGACAAGAAGAAAAACCCCAACTGCAGACAAGTGTGCAACACATTATGGTCACACCCCAAGATAATGTAACTAAAATTCATAGGGTTAGGTCATGTACAGTAGAATACATACACATAATTATAAAGTAACATTAATGAGCAATTCATGTGAATATATATTTTATTTATTATGCAAAAGTCGGGTTTGCCCTTATCTAAGCCCTGCTAAGCACTGCTAAACCAAGCCAAGCAATGCTTAAACAGGACTTGATTTAGCAGTACTTAGCAACACGCAGCTTCACTTAGCTGTTTTGGGCACTGCCAAGCAATGCCTATTTAAGCAGTCCTCAGCTAAGCTAAGCTGGTTTGTGCATCACTAAGCATTCTTAAGCACTGCCAGTTTAAGCACTGCTCAGCTAAGCTTAGCAGTTTTACTCTGTGCAAAGCTTTGCTTAGCATTTTTAAAAATAGTCCAATTGCAGCAAAGGAAAACAGCCTTATTTAAGCTGAACAGGTAGGAATACAGCCAGAACCTGTTGGAGTTTTATCACTGCTGGAGCTATGACTGGAGTTGGAGAGAGTAAATGCTTCCGGGCACAGCGCTGCGGCATTTTGGAGTCCAGGGTCATGGTTGGACTCCTTGTCAAAGACCATGGTGACTGGCTGCTGCAGGGCCACTACCAGGGCTCTGAATACAAGTCAGGTGCCTGGGACTAACTAGCACATGACCTCACCACTGCAACTGGAATCCCCGCACTGGTGAGCAGGTGTGTCATCATTATGACAACCTGTAGGAAAGGAAGGGGGAGCTCTTGACCCAGTGGAACCAAGATGCTCGGGACCGCAATGCCCCAGAAGTTTGTAAGTATAGGAACCATTTATTTACCAAATTCTAGTATGAATAGCCACTAGACAGGTATGCATAATGATGTGTTTTCCCCCCACAGCTGCAGAGGAGAGGACTCGCAACCTGGAGGTCCATGCAGAGTGCCTTTCCAGGATGTGCCGCGAGTGTGGTGAGTACAGATATAGCTTGGAATATACAGTAATCTAATTAAGAAAGAGTACCGTAGTAACTTCCAGTAGGTATAGTCTGTTGTGAGTGTATTGCAATGAATGTGTACATAGACTTGGACTGATATAAGTGAGTATTGCCAGGTGCAATTCAATATAGATGAAAGCATGAAACATACTACTGTTATGGAAAGAATGTTAATACAGAATTAATAATGTTTGGTAGTAACGTGTATACTGTATTAATAATACATGTTCTGGTAATAAAGTACGCCGGCACTGAAAAAGTGGAAGAAATACATTAACTGCATTTCTAATCTACAGGAAATACAATACATCTGCAGTCAGAATTGTGAAGAAATAAAGTTAGTACTGCATAGATTGTGTAATAACAGATGTCTTCCAATGCCTGCATTATTTAAAGTGTAGAACAATAAAGATTGTCAGCTGTATACCATTACTGTGTCATCTCACCCTCAATAAATCTGTGTTCTGCCAGTTGTTGTGTGTTCTGGGCTGTTGTTCAAGAAATCAAATATTACAGGTTTTGTGAAGTAAACATGGGTATAACACCATGAAGTGACTGAAGGTTGACCAATAAATAACTGTTATGCTAAAGTGTAGATGTGGAGCTGTACTACAAGATATAATGCAATATGATATTTGTTCTGCACTAAGATCTGAACCTAGAGTAGTACTGTCTAAGGTATTATAGTGTGTTTCTCCCAGGATTGTCTTGTGTTAACCTTTGCATTTCAGCTATATGCATCCCTGAATGTAGGTACTCTGATGCAGGCAAGTATGAAACTGTAATAGCTGTAGACTGCAGATATACCATCTGCAAATGTATATGGGTCAGGTAGGCAACCTTGCACCCCAATATGGTCTGTACAGAGCACACATATTACAGTCCACTAGGGGTTAATTGTGTACACCTGCATTCCAAGTATTAATACACAGCTCACCTACTGTTTCTGTCATGCATTAATCTCATACATGTATGTTCAACTGTCACTGCAGTCTTGTGTGACACTACCTACATTACCAGGTCACACTTTGTCACCAAGTAAGCTTTAGGTCCATATCACTCAATCAACACAAAGCAGTGGCCCACTAGCTCAGTGTAATAAGCAATGTATATGTTGCTCATTTTGCCACACACAGACCGGGGTTTGAATCCAAAGACAGGTGCTAAGATATAATTATAGTAACAGACAAGTAGTATTGGCTATTTATAGAAACAGTTATGTATTGTTAACAGATATTCTCCCCACAGGACTTACAGGTAAATAAATGTCTGCAGTATGAAGGGTATACTAATGTCTGTGTCCAGATGTAGTAGTGCGTAAACAGCATTCTCATCAAGGTGATAGGACTCCATTAAATAAAATGACATGAAGTACAGTACTATTCCAAGTTAATAAGACAAATTAATGATCTGTTGTTGGTACGTTTGTATGCCTGGTGTGTCTGCGAATGTCTGCTGATAGTCTAACCCCATGCCTGCCAATGACTGCAGGATAAGTATAAACTCTCTGTACTGCGCAGAATACATGTCTCTCAAGTGTCACACCATCATGGATAGTGATCATTGCTATGCAAATCAACAACTTGAAAATTAAAAAACAAAAAAGAGTGATTATGGAAATACCAACACTTCCATGAGCCACTTATAAAACCAAACTTTAATTGTAAGTACATTCGAAGGGGCCAATACCCCAATTTCTTCAGACAAATTTGTTGTGTAAGTGTCGGTATTTCTGTAATAGTGATCATTGCTGCTAAAATCCTTAGACACAGATATAAACCCAGTTGAAGTATACTAGTAGCACACTCACACAACATCAGTGCAGAGTACAATTTGGTAGTCATATATGTTCCCCTGACATGTAATAGTCCCCTGTAGTTATGTAGCTGTAGGTGTTACAGCTTGGCCAATACCATCCCATCTGGATAGCTTAAGAGGTATGTATGTGCTACAGAAGCTATAGGGCACTTGTAGACATAAAGTAAGGGCAGACCTGTAGAGTATTGAGCAGTACTGTTGTGAAAAATATTGCATATACAGTTGGTAATGGAATGTCTTTTTCACATCCCTTATCTACATCACAAATGATTATTCTTATACTACAGGTATGGTTCCATTTTCACATATGTTGTTCTCAAAACCTAATGCCAGGCCTTGTGTTGATTATTGGTTGTATATTATAATGGTTGCATACTAACATACCTTGTTGAAATACCAATGTTGTTGCCCTTTTGCCATAGCTGTTACTGGCATGCTGTTACAATAATGACTATTATTCCATTTATGCTTGTGTTCTGTATGCTATGAAATTCTATTGGTCTGGGTTAATTGGAACACCCATGCATGCTGTTATAACTAAGGTTGAAATGTTCTGTTCCTGACTAACAATACACTTTGACAAACCTCAACACCATAGCACAATTGGGTAGGCCAGTTCCGGCAGATTTGCCTATCCCACTTCATCTGGCCATGGCACTGGGTCCCAGCACATTTGGGACCCAACCTAGAGCTATTTCCTCCATTGGTCCTGCACTACCCACAGGTGGAACCACCTCAGGGGACAGGGCCCGTCCCCCTCCTTAGCATGGAGAGTATATTGTTACCCAGAATCAGTTCCCATGTATGGTGTGCAGGGTCATCCAGCATGCTTTGGATGACTGACTGCATCAGATCGAGGGCAGACTGGTGCACCTGGAGGGGCAGGTTGGCCCTGGTGCCCAGCCCACAGCACAGCCACCTTCAGAGCGGTGAAGGAGTAGTGGTGACTGCCCATGGGTGGGGAGCTCAGTCCCACTGTTGTTATCTGGGGGCACTTGGTCCTCCAATTCCCAAACAATCTCCCCGTCTAAGGTGTTTACACCTTCATGTGTCATACACTACCCTGTTCACTGCCTTGTCTGTCTGCAAAAGCAACCTCTCCTACCCAACTTACCTCCCCAATCGTACCTACAACCCATTTTCAACATTCCACTCTCTCCTTAAAAAAAAAGGCATCTGTCCCGCTAAAAAATATCACCCCATACATAGCTTTCCATTTCGCCCCCATGTACACTGCCATCAATCAATCATCCCAGCAATTAATTAACAAAATTATGTCACACACACCCCTCCCTGTAGGATGTGAGGCTCCAAATTCCAAATTATCCACAACATGCACAGCTGTTGCTGTACAGGAAATGGAGAGCTATGGTCCTTTCGTACACCCATCCTGCACATCCTTACCTGCCTTTCATATTGTTTTTTCCACCTCCTTGCCCGCATTTCACCACTTTCCTATCACCCATTTTTCTTTTCTTTTTTTGGAAATAGTGCGGGTTTAAGCAGGACATAGTACCGCTTAGCATTGCCGCGCATCACGCAAACCTGCTTAAAACTGCTTTAATCACCTTATCTAATTCTGACACTGTTATGCACATCAATAAAATAACCACCCCTGCCAAGTATTGATCTCAAGATCCTCTGAGCTACAGCATAGTGCATTAGCCGACTAGACCAACTCAGCTCTGGAGAACAGCTGGTGTTTCTATAAATATATCATGCATTACCATGATGTCACATCAGCATAAACATAGACACCTACCAAGTATTGAAACCAGGATCCTCTGATCTACAACATACTGCATTAGCCCACTAGGCCAACTCAGCTGTGGAGAATAATTGGTGTTTCTTTAATATATCATGCATTACAGTGATGTCACATCAGCAAAATATACCCCCCTGCCAAGTATTGAACACAGGACCCTCTGAACTACAGCATAGTACATTAGCCCACTAGGCTAATTCACCTCTAGGGAATAGTTGGTGTTTTTACAAAGATATCCTGATTTCCAGTGTCACACTGCTTCTACATATAATGGGATAAATAACAGTGTATTTGGGCCTGTGATGCAGACACCAAACCAATACACAGCCAACTACATATTGATGGATGTACAGGAGGCCTACAATATCAGGTAGAGCTGACAATGGCACAGACTGTTGCAGAATGTCCACAGTTGTGCCACCTACTTATGGCATGTTTGTCATAAAACTTATTCTGTGTGCTGAACTACTAGCAAGTCAATGCAGACTGAGGTTACAAAAGCATGACAGACAGGTCAGTGTCACATGTCATACCCATTCAAACACACATGTTCATGCCAATCCTGTGTAACATGCTCTATGTATGCACATATGTCTTGCAACTACACCTCCCATAATAATGACTCAGTAGCTCTATCTGTTACATTCCTAGCATATCTGACATCTGAACACTCACGGTCCTGGCCCACAGTCCAGTCTGTTGCACAAAAACAACATGCTTGTCAATACAACATATAAATAACTGAGCCTTGCAATGTCCAGCAGAACTGGTTGCTGCCACCTCAGCCACTGCCACCCATAGTAGCATGTCAAAGGCCTGGAGGGTGGGACACATGTCACAAATATGAATACTTGTCTTAAATGTCACCTAACACTCTCTGTATGGCACTGTTACTTAACATATGTACCAGAGACACATGCCTTACCTGGACTGTTATGGGTACCCTCACCCTGGCCATGCTGTGACACAAGAGCTGAAACTGCTCCCTCACTGACATATACAGCTTGCTGTCCCCCAATGTGTTCACAATCCCCAGTATGACTCCTGTCCAAAATGTAGCAGCTGTGACCTGCTACTCATGCAACATTATGTTCTGCTACCTGCTAAAGACCTACCATATCTCCCAAATACCTAGAACAGGTCATCCACACAACACCCATACATAAAGGGGTGGGGGGCTGAAAATGTTCAGGTGACAGGGACATGTGTCGCAGTCTCCACCTACAAACATACACAGCTGATACACCAGCATCAACTGCAGCAGCATGTACATTTAGAAAGAAATGATCTATGACACTCACATCTGCCTGTCTCCTTACTGACCCCAACACACATTGTTAAACAGTAAACTGCCACAAAATCAGAAAGCCTGTTAACAAAGGCCAAACATAGCATGCAAAACTGTGGACATACCCATCTGTCCAGACAGTGTACAATATTTCTGACTACCCTTTATGATGCTGTAGCTCCCACACCTCGATAATTTCCTCCTCACAGGCCAGGAAAAGGTCCAAGGCCTATGTTGCCATGCCATTGGCTAATGAAAATGCAACCCAGCTGTTGTGGATGCTATTAGCAAGTATAAGTCACAAATTGGTGCACAGGCAATCACCTGTTCCTGAGCACTACCTACAAAAAGTAAGTTGCTGCCTATGGTAAACAGGTCTTTGACTTTCTTCATAAAGACACACTGCGATTTCCAAAGAAAATGACTAATGGATTTCTGCTCACAAAGGAGTACAGCAATAAACCAGCTATGTCATAAAATTAACCATGTAATGGAATGCAGATGGGTGGATGCAGTCATGGTAAATAGGAATTTCAGCAGTAGGTCTCAACAACATATCTTGGAATGACATGTTGCAGTTATTCTGCTGTCCAGCACCTACAGTCTTTCCTTTTGGTTCTATCTCCAGTGACACAGATCAAAGCTTTGGCCCCTGAGTCCCCCCCAGTAATGGTCAGCTCATGCACAGATGCTACTGGATTGTCTGTCGTACAATAGTGACACTAACTACTGATGGATACAGCTGGCATATCACATCATGTACTTTCAGTGAGTCCTCTCAGTCTGTGAATGTCATGCAGGGTTAGTTAAAAGATTGTCCAGGTGTCCCTGACTATTCCTGACATATGCTGGCTAGGTCACTGTGTACTCCCCACCTGTATCTCATTGCCTAACAGCTATGGCTATCATACCTGGTGACCCCCTGCATCAGGACAGCAGATTATAGGCAGTAGTAGTTGGGGGACACATGCTCTACCTTAGCAGCAATGTGTACATATGGAGCATTTGATGCAAGGGAATGAATACAGTACCAGATATTAATGTACCATTACTGTGTTCCAAGGGGTCTGGCATGTCACAGACACATTCCACACACTCTGAGGACAACCATTACATATTGTCCAACTGGTTGTCAGACATTCATATTTGTCTGGCAGGGGGTCAACATATATCAGGCACATATACACATTCCGCAAACATCTGGGTATTGCAGATATTGGGCACTTATGAGGAGGAAACCCTACACCACATATGCACTGCTGTCAGTTATTGTGTAGCACAGATGTTGCTGGAAAGTCCACATGCACTTGTAGTACCACTCACATATTTGTCGGATGTTGGCTGCATGACATGGTACTGTAACATTGCCCATAGGGAACACAACACAGTTGATGGCAGTGATAGGTGTAGACACACACCAACACAGTCTATCACAGCACACACGCCATAACTGGTATACCTAGGACCATACAAGGTTACCAGGCTATGGGCCTTGAGCTCCCATATGCCTAGGCCAGATGCTAGCCCATGTGTATGCAAGGCAGCACCTGATACTCTAGTCCAACAGAGACACAGGTGGTATCCCAAAGGTGTTATGCAGTTAACCATCCAGTTATCCAGGTTCCACCTGCAAAGGTGTAAATAGCTACCCTGCCTGATGAGGACAGGGTTTACCATTCCACAGCAGGGTGTATGTGTGGGACACACATCTGAGGGAAGTAAATAGTGTGGGAAGAAATAGCCAGGGTATTATTATGGCTAGGCTTGTATAGGCCCTAGGGCCGATAGACTAGTACCAACCTATGAACATATGAACAAGCCCAGTTGATGTCACAGATAGGTTGAGGGCATGTGTGTGTGTGTGTGTGTGTGTGTGTGTGTGTGTGTGTGTGTGTGTGTGTGTGTGTGTGTGTGTGTGTGTGTGTGTGTGTTTGTTAACAGAGTGGAGCTTGAGTTGCACTTGCAAAGCAGTTCCAACAATGTGGAGTCTGTGATTGCCTTGCATGCCAGACAGAGGTCACCTCTGAGGAGTATGTATGAAATCAGGTAGATGGTTGGGATTATAGCCTATCTGTGTATGGTAGATGTTTGAGGCCTTGGTATTCACCGGTGGGGACCTCTGTGAGGTCCTCAGCTGCTGCACGTGCTGTGTGAAGTAAATGATGAATGGGGCATTTTACACAATAATGGGCCTTATGGGGGAATACAGGAATGTTAGGACCCCATGTCCATGGATGACATACCCTTATGTATGAGATGTAGAAGGTTTAACATACAACATAAGCAACATGGTGGTGAAATGTCATGCTGCCATCAACCTGTGTGCACATATCCCTCACGGCTGATTGCATGCCTAGGATGTTTTTAGTATTTTGATAATATGTGTGGATGTCACTCTCCCTAAAGAGGTTGACACTGCATTTCCTGGTATGCTGCCTGATGCCATGTTTCTGGCCCTAGTCATATATGTGCATGAGACCCTCCTAGGCAGATGTCCACATCACTAGGGAATCCAGTGACAGCACACAGCATTCAGTCATCTGCAGACATGGTTGGCTATAGACTAATGGCTGTGCTCTGCACCTCAGAAGCATACATCACACATAAGAGAGGTGCAAACACAGAACAACAGGTTACACCGCTAATTATGGGTCAACCACTTGAGGTAGATTTCCCTATGTGGATTAGTTCGGTCATGTCAGCGAGCCAGTGTTCTACTCCTATGGTAACATGTGGTGTGATGCATACTTGGGAGTGTATATCTATTATAGACAAGTGGGTTATAGTGTCAAAGACTATGTCCACGTCAAGGTAGGCAGTGTGTACTATCTCAATCCCTGTCCATGGTTTTGGTGACTTTGTCAAAGAGGTCAACTGTGTATAACAGACATGATCCCATCCTTCACAAAGCCTAACTGAGCATAATGGAGTGTGTGGAGGTCGCCAAAGTCCTTGTTAATGCTAAAGATTCACTATGACCTGTGCTATGGCCTTACAGAACAGCCTAGATTGGCTGATGGGTGTATAATGTGACAGATTGGTGGACAGCTCTATATTACAAGATCGAAAAGACCGGAGAGCGAACGGCTTAAACGTTGAAAATGCTGTATCTCAAAATCACTCTTGTGGGGGCCTGTGCCCCCCACACCCTCTGCTAATTATGTATACCAACTCCAAGATCATACTACAGTGAGGAAAGGGCAACTTTTCTGATCTTCACTACACTGCAATCTCAGAAAAAAACACATTGATGAACGGCATTTCCGATGTTAAAGCCATTCGCTTTTCAGCCTGTTTGATTTTATGATAGGAGCCCTTGGTGGACACCCCACCTTAGTGTAAAGGGGTGACAGTTGTTGTCCTTCACATGGCTGGGAAAAATGTGGTAGTCAGGCCTCCTTTGAATACAGTACCTTATGGTGTTTCCAGGTTATGCTTGGGGTCATGTAGGAGGCATCCTGTGATGTGATAGGCTCCCATGACAGATGTATACCACGACTTTCACATGGCAGTGGTGACATGTTCCCTATATATAAGAGAAGGGCCAGGTACTGTGGATATCCTGATGTATTGATGGGAGGACAGGGGGTGAAGCCTACATTGCCTCTGTCAGGCATCAAGTATGCTATACCTACAGCACTGGTATAGCTGGTGTCCTTGACCACCACAAGTGAGCAGATGCAAGTCCTTCATGTGATGTTGCAGACATATGTGCAGAATGGGAGATGATTGTCTGCAGGGGATGTCGAAAATGTGGGCTCTAGGTTTGCTGTGCAAGTTTCCAGGAGTGAACCCATTCCCTTGTTCATGCTAAGGAGACATTGCTCCAAAATGGGCACCTGCTCCTACTTTGTCTCAGACACCTGTATGTCATCCCTGTTATAGACACATATGTATTGCAGATGTCTACCAGACAAGTGTATGTATCCTTGCAGAGGATGATGTAGTCCTGTCGGGGATACCTGACTCCATGCATCTATACAAATGCACATATTGTGCTTGTGTATATGTGTGGATATTGCTGCCAGTCCCTACAGAGAGGCTAGGGGCTGTAAAGCTGTGTATACTACTCTTCAGGAGGCTGTATTCCATGTTGAAGGTGTATGTATGTCTGACTCTAGCTATATGTGTATTGTGGGAGATGGTGACTGCAAACGTGACCGCATGATGGTTGCCTTTCCACACAGGATGACACTGTATGTTTGCTGCAGTGGTAACCTGTGTTGTGTAATATCAGCTCCAACACACCACTCACCTCATGTTGGGGTAGCCCCTAGCTGCACCGAGGTGTTTGTAATTCCACTGTTGATGGCTTTCTGGCCATTTGTGTGCTGGCAAGGGTATATCTCCCAATGTATGCTTGGGTCATTCAAGTGACCCAGGATCAGGGTACAGACCCAAATCATAATACAGTTGATGAGGTCCATATAGGCAAAATGGGCTTCCTGTTCACATGTGGTGGCCCGTAGCTAGCTATGATTTGATTAGGTGTGTTGGTAATGGTGAACTGCCCCTGCAGTGTCCCCTGTGCATTTTACTGTCTGTACAGCGTACAGGTGTGTATGTGTATCATATATACTGAAATCACATATCCCATGGCATTTCCGCCCACACTTTGGGGTATGACTATATGATAGGATGGTAGACCAGGTAAGACTGGGGTGATCTCTGCAGCTTTGAACCATGTGTGTGTGACTACACAGTTGTCAGCATTTCCCAGGGTTGAGAATGCTTGCATTGAGAACAGAGTCATGTGTAGACTCCAGTCTTTTAGCAACATGGTCTTCAATGTGTGCTGCACTTACAGTTGTATGTTGGTAGTGATAACCTCACCACTTTTCCTAATGAAGGCACTATGGGGTGGCAAGAACCATTGCCAGACACCTGAAGGCCAGTTGAGACAGATGGAGGCCATCACTGGCAAAGCATTGTAGTCTGTCGACCATATCATCCCATGCTCACAGGTACTGGAAACCCTTGGAATATCACAGGATAAAAAGCCACATGTTAAGGTCAGTCATTTCCTGAATGTATTGCAGCATCACTCTGGGTTCATAGGTTCATAGGTTCATACTAGGCTATCTGCCCTAGGGCATTTATAAGCCTAGCCAGAGTGTGTTTGGCTTTCGCCACCCATTTTAAAATAATTTTGCTATGCCCTTTTTCGAGGTTAGTATACTGTGCCTCTGTCTAACAGTGACACAGAAGTGATACCCGGGGTAAACCTATGATCTCCCATCCACTCATCAAGATTCCTCTTGAAGAGAGTCAATGAGGGACTCTGCCTAACCTGGACTGGGATTTTATTCCAGAGTGAAGGGATCCTCTGGGTTATGAATCTGTCCCTCCAGCATGTCCTATTTATTTCAGTGCTGAGGTTCAAGTCTCTCAAGCGTGTAGCTCGATGGGATTTAGATTTTCTGAGGTGCAGCATGTCCATTAATTCTGGGTTGGACATGGCTTTATACGTCAGGCACAGATCGCCTCTGAGCAGGCGGTATGCCACTGAGTAGAGCTGGAGTTTCTTTAACCGGGCAGCATATGGAATCTGTTTGAGCCCTTTGATCATCTTGGTGAGGTACTTTGGGGTCTTTCCAGTTACTGCAGGTGTCTGGTAAGGTACATCCCAAAAGGGGCATTGTACTCAATTATGGGCCTGATGAGGGATGAGTAAAGAGGCACGATGACCTCCCCTGATCTAGATGTGAATCCCTTCATGATTAGGTGGGCTATATAAAATGTTTTTCTAACCACTTTGGCCACGTGGTTGTCAAATGAGAGATTGCTATCAACTTGGGTCCCCAGGTCCCTAATTACTTCTTCTGTACCTAATGGATTACCACCTATGTGGTAATTTGTGGGCACTTTGTTTTGCCAAAGGGATGACTATACACTTTTTGGTGTTTAGCTTGAGGCCATGGCTCTGGCACCAGTTGTCTGTTTCTATGAGGCCCTTTTGGAGGATGCTTGTGTCAGCTGGAGTGTTGATTATGGCGCCCAGTTTGCAGTCATCTGCAAACTTGGTCAGCCACAGTCCTTCTGTGTTGGTCTGTACCTCCGAGAAATATATACCCAACAAGAGAGGTCCCAGGACTGAGCCTTGTGTGATGCCACTTGTAACTGGTTTGGAGTCTGACATGGCTCCAGCAATTCTAACCATGTGGGTTCTATCCTTGAGCCAGTTTGTAACCCATCTAGTGACATAGGGGTTTATATTTAAGCTGGTGAGCTTATCTATAATGCCTGAGTGGGGTATTGTATTGAAGGCTTTTGAGAGGTCCAGGTAGACTGTGTGGACCACCTTCCCCTCGTCAATGGCCTTAGAGACTGTTTCAAAGAAATCAACCAGGTTTAAGAGGCAGGATCTGCCCTTAACAAAGCCAAACTGGGTAGGATCCAGTGTCTGCAGGTCCCCAATATCTTTATTTATGAGGTCCATGATGATCCTTTCCATAGCTTTGCAGACCAAGCTAGTCAGGCTTATGGGGCGATAGTTTCCAGGATCCGTTGAGGCACCACCTTTGTGGAGAGGGACCACTGTTGCTGTACGCCACTCTTTGGGTACATATCCTGTAGTAAGGCTGAGATTGAACAGTAGTTTTATGTTTGGGTTTAGCTCTTCTTGGAGTTCATGTAGGACGCAGCCTGGGACACCGTCTGGTCCATTGATGTTGTGTTTTTGCTTTGGAGAGGGCAGCTCTTACCTGAGCATCTGAGATGTCAGGGGGGCAGCACTCTGCTGGGATAGATATTTGCCCTTTGGTGGGGAGGAGAAGTTTGCTGAATCTGTCAGCTAGGATGTCGGCAATGTCTGTGGGTTTGGTGTATTTTTTGTCATTTTGGACTAATTCTGAGCATATCTGGGAATTCCCACCCAGGTTCCTAACATAACTAAAGAAAGCCTTGTGATTATCCTTAGTGTCCTGTGCAATATTTCTCTCGAAGCTGGCCTTAGACGATTTTATGAGTGCCTAGTTTTTGCTAATACTGATCAGAGATGCCTTCCCTTTTTGGGATTTTGCTCTATCATGTAGTAGCTTCCTCCTTCTATTGTATAGTTTGTTTATGGCTGGGGTCCACTAGACAGGACGTCTGCCTTTGGAGGATTGGGACTTGGTTTTATTTGGGATTGCATGATCCATGCATTCCTGAAGGTGTTCATAGAATGCGTTTATAAAGGATTCTGCGGTCTGGGCCATATTTTTCACAGGCCCAGGGGCTTTGAAGAATTCCACCTCAGTTTTGAGGAGTGTGAAATTTGCATTAGAGAAGTTTTTCACTGTGGTTTTCAGGGCAGGGGGTGGAGTCGGGATGTGAATATCCAGTGAGATTTGTTTATGGTCTGATCTTATCAATGAGGGATACATTTCTGGTCTGGAGCATAGAGTCCACATGTTGGTGATGATCAGGTCCAGTATGTTTTCCCCTCTTGTGGGAGTGGTAACAAGTTGTTCCATAGCATTTGAGTTTATAAATTCTAGGAACCTTTGGGCTAAGGTGTTAGAGCTAGAGTAATGCTTCCAGTCTATGTTTGGGTAGTTGAAGTCGCCCAATATAATGGTGTTTGGAGAGACCTTCATATTTTCCAGTGTTCTCAGGAAGGCCGAGTGGGGTTCCTGGGTTTGGGAGGGTGGTCTGTAGCAGGCTATAAACTGGAAGGCAGTTTTACCCACTGTTAGTTGCACATGGATAGTCTCTGATGCTTCGTGCTGTGCCACCAACCTGGAGGTGTGGGTATCTTTGACGAATATTGATCCCCCCCTCCTTTTGTGGTTCGGTCCAAGTTTTGGGGCTGAAAAGCATGGTATGAGGTATAACCTGGTAGTGCTGGGGTGCTCTCGGGAGCCTTGAACCAGGTTTCTGTTACTGCACAGATATCAATGTTCTCCATGCTAAGGAGAGTTTCGAGTGCATGCATCTTGAGGTTTAGACTTCTAGCATTGAGTAGCATTACTCTTAGTTTCTTATCCCTTGTGATACCTATGGAGGCGGGTTTGTCTTTTGAGCTTTGCCTAAAAAAGGCACTATGGGGGGGTAGCAAGAGCCTTTGTCAATATCCAAAAGCCCAGGGGTGACAGGTGCAAGCCGTCCCTAGCAAAGCATCGTGGCTTGTCAAGCATGTCATCCCAGGCTGACAGGCATTGGATCCCCTTTGAATGACACCAATACTTAAGCCATTTGTTGAAATTGATCATCTTGTCTTCATATTGTGGCATCATTCTTGGTGAGGGTAAGATGCTACTCAAGGTCAGGGTCATACTGACCTGGGCTAACTGCTCAGAGAGCTCCTCTATGTCTCTTTTCATTTAGTCCAGGGAGGTATGTCTCAGGTCATTCACACCAGCATGGACAATGACTGAGTCATATTTGTACTTGCCTTGGAGTGACCTCAGTGCTTGTGTTATGTGGCGGATCCTAGCGCCTGACAGGCAGCTCACCGTGACCTTCTCCTTGTTCAGCCTGGTGAGCAGGACGTCAGTGTGCCTGACGATAGAGTCACCTATTACAAGTGTATCAGGTGTGTTGTTTAGCCTTAAGGGCTGTGACTGTTTGGCACACTGGCTTTGTGAGCTATGTGTCGTACGTGTTTTGTTTTGGGATAGCGGTTGCTTGGGTGTCTGCTTTGGAGGTCTCTGCTGCTTAGGCAGATTTTTATTTAGAGCCTCCAAGTATGTTTTTGTGTGTTTATGTCTTTGGTTTGCTGTCGTGGTAGGTCTATGTGAGACTGGAATTGTAGTGAGTGTGGTTTCCTTCTCCTCCTGACTGGTTCCGCCAGTACTGAGTTGAGAGAGCTTAGCCTCCAGTATGGCGCTATGGTTGCATCTCTCACATGTTTTGGAATTTGTTGGTAGGAGGAGAGGGCTGTCTGTGTGCATGAGGCAGTTGTAACATTGCCTCAAGATTCCCAGATTCACCAGCTGGACCGGAGATGAGATTGACAACTTACCTTTGGACATGCTAGAATAGTATTGGCAATTCCTTTATAATTGGAAAAAAAAAAGGCTAATGGGGAACAAGGTACTCAAGGGGAGTTTGTGAGGGTGTAGTGCTTTTAATTTTTTAGTGCTGACTTATATAATTGCTTTAGTGGGCAAGTGCCAGGTAACTTAAATGCAATGTGTTACAGGTAACTTAAATGCAAAAATGACAAACAGTAACTTTCTTTCAAGTGAAACAAGGAAATAAGTACAGTAAGCAATGCAGATATTACTAGGGATCCGCAGAAGTGCTGAAAAGCCACGTTTTAGGTGGAATTAGCATTTCAGGGAAATAACAAGCAAACAAACAACAAGCATACAAACAAAGCTAGATTCAGTAGGCCTGGATCTAGTCTATGCTACAGCAAACAGGGTGTACAAATTTCAGTAAGAAACAGTTCAAATATGCAGGCACTATAAGCCTTTAACCAGAAATTCCCAGCTCAGAAGGGCAGAGTCCAGCCTCTCCTCCCACAAGAGTGCAGACCACGAACCTTCTTAATGTAAAATAACTGGCCTGAAGCCCAAGTGCTTAAACCAGAACTAATATACTTTTAGAATAACAGACACTGAGCCCTCAATCAGCAGTTCCCAACTTAGAAGGATGTAAGCTACCTGTCCTGCCACCACAGTGCAGGCCACAAACCTTCCTAATGTAAAACAACTGGTCTGAATCCCAAGTGCTTAATCCAAAAGACTTAGAATGATAGCTGCACTTTAATCAAGTTACTACCAAGCAGTAATAAATACAATTGAATACTTTAAAGACAGGGTGACAGGGGAATGCTGCATAAGGCTAGGGACATACCTGCCTGGGACATATAATCAGTGTGCTCACTCATATCTCACTGCATATATTCCAGGGATGTACATCTCATTTCAGGGGCACCAACATGGACTGTGACAGACTCATGACAGTGCCTGTTGGTGAGAGACAGCAGTGCATATGTGATATGGTGGATTCTGTCATCTGACACATATGAAACTGTGACCATCCACATATAGAGCCAGGTCAGAGGCACATCAGTGTGTCTCACAATGGAGTCTCCTATGTATAATATGTTTGACATGTGGTGATGCCTGTGTGGCTCTGGGACACAGGTGTGTGGCCATGTGTGGTATGTGCTGTGTAAGGCTGTGACTTTCACATGTGGCTTTGCCTCAGAGGTCTCCTTTGTTTGTGGATGTGTATGTTGGGGAGCTCTGCATATTTGCGTGTGTGTGTTGTGTAGGTGTGGGTGGTGTGTGAGGTGTACTGATTGTGTTCACAACCTGTTCCAGGACAGATATGAGGGCTTGACAGGGAGAGAGCATGGACTGTAGATTCCTAATGTCATTGCAGCTCTTGCACAGTGTGTTCCTTGCTGGTGTTTGTAGATGGTTGTCCATCCGTGTACATTTGACAGGTGCTACACTGTGCCAGGATGCCCATATCATCCGGACTGGCAGGGAAGAATGTAGGACATTGTCCAGCCATATGGTCCAGAATCTGTGGGAGGAAGATCAGGGAGACCTAAGGGGTGGGCCTACAGCCCAGGTGCTTAATACAACAGTAGGAGGCTGACACCACTGCATACAGTGTAGACCAGCTATGAACAAGCAGTAATAAGTGCAACAGGACAATGCATTTCAACACCTTATAGGACATGCAAAAAGTAGCAGGAAACATCAAGATCAGGAGGGCAATGTATGATGTATTGCCACTATGTTGCTGATAGCCACATGCATACTGTGGTGTAGGATGGTGGGGTATGATGTGGGAGTTAGCGGTGGATAGTGGTGGCAAATGTGGATGTACAGGGTGTGTACAAAATGGTGAGCAATGTATGTGGTCCTGTGATGTGTTCCTGTCTTCATGTCTTTCAGGTGGGATGTACTGTCATAGGAATCCGCCTTTCTCAGTAGCTGAGACCGCTGCCATAATTGATGCCCTGAGACTCCACCATCAGGTGTTGTTGTCAAGGAGTTGCCATAACCAGAAGAATGAGCTTCACTGTGGGAAGACCTTGTGGCATCAGTTAATCATGAAAGAACTCCAAAAAAGAACAAACTGGTAAAATAACAAAAAAGCAAGCAGACTGTAAGTACTCCAAGCCACACTATTTATTGTGAGCGCTTTCATCAGAGACAATGCTCCAACTTCATCAGACAAAAGAAAAGACAACAATTTACCACTTTATATACTTACAAGTGGATGCAATTAAACCAATCACAAATGAATCATCAACCAGTTACATTCAGTGAAGTTATTTTGTATTAGTTGCTTTGTTTACTGATGCCATAATGGAGTTAGGTGTTTTTATAACCTCACATGAATTAGTGAATGTAACTGGCTGATGATTAATTTGTGATTGGTTTAATTGAATCCACTTTTAAGTATATAAAGTGGTTAATTGTAGTCTTTTCTTTTGTCTGATGAAGATGGAACATTGTCTCTGACAAAAGCACTCACAATAAATAGTGTAGTTTGGAGTACTTACAGCCTGCTTGCTTTTTTGTTATTGCATTGGTTAATCATGTCGGCCAGCATGACAAGAGCTATGAGCAGGTCCAACACTGGGCCACTGATCTCATACCTCCTGCATGGCAAAGGGCTGCAGCTGTGACCAGGGACTGTGCTGGCTCCGGTGGAGGGCCTGCTACACAACAGCCACTCTTGGCCACAGAGGAGTTCCTGGCAAGCCTGGGTTCAGCCACCAGCTCACAGAATCAATAACACTGTATGTTGTGGAGGTGGGTGGCACAGATTCCACAGCTGAGGAGCATCCAGGTAAGCATCCAGCTCTCATCACATTAATACAGTAGCATTCATAGTGGCAGCCTTTAAATACCTGTACACATATGTCAGGTCAATCTGCATTCGTGGGGGGGGGGGGGTTGTAATGCACATGTGTGCACACATATTGGGTAGTATCACAATTTGTACTGTGCATGTTGATATATCCAGATATTATCCTCTACCAATGCCACATCTGTGTCTGCTGACAATACCTCTCCCACACAAATCGATAGATACATCTGGTGTGGCTGGGGTCCATCATGCTGTAGCTGGTGAGTGTGGAACTGTTTTGTTATGGCTCATCTATACCCTAGGCATGTTAAGGGCTCCCAGTTTGCCATGGACACAACTTTTAAGCTTAGCCATATTGCAATACTTGCATGTTCACTTGTGGAGAGGTTCACTGCAGTGCATGATATTAGTAATCACAGTAGCATATTTGCATGAGCTGTAACATAGCATGTGTTTTGTGAAGGTGTAGGCAGTCTGCTATAAAGGGATGCATTATTATTGTGGAAATAAGTGCACTGTGTTTTAGGTGAAGGTTCATCACATACACTGATATGTCACTTATCTCACAGGTGTATTGTACTAACAACATTAACTGGGCATGTGTGTGGATGTGGATCAGCAGACATTATAGTGTATCGATTAATGTAGTAATGTTATCTTCCCCTCACAGGTGATGACCATGGGGGTTGGAGTGTGTCCTCCTCACAACCTGATGTCAGTGTCCATCAGACTCTGATGACAGTGGCCATAGTGAAGCACAGGTCGGGTTGTTGGGGAATGAAGCTGTCCCTTTGGCTGACATCCCACTTCCTCCCCAATGTTCTCACACACAGTCTGTATGCCCACACATACCCAGACCCCAGCAGCCATAGATATTGGACAGTCAGAGGGTGGTGGCATCGAACAGGACAGTGTGGTGACTATGGCATCTGTGACTGTAGACACTAACTATATCCAGAGAGCTGGCGAGGTCTCACACAGGCAGATTGACAGGGGTGCTCAAAGGAGTACTGCTGCTCATTCAGCACCTGTCAGAGGTGTCACAGCATGCACCACTTGATGCATGTTCTGGTCCATCATGGAGGCACAGGCATGTTGTGAACGGTACATGAGACAGATGCTCAGGGTCATGGATGCCACACTGCCTGGCATGCATGACTCCATTCATGGCATTGGGGATGCCTTATGTCATTTTGCTGATGTAGTGGATAGATGGTGGGGTGAGACATTGTCAGTCCTTAACAGTGCAATGTCTGTGCTTGAAAATGTGGTGGTAGTAGGGTGTCGGACATGTGGACATATGTCAGCAACAACAGCAGCTGAGAGCTCACGTGGCAGTGCACAGTCTGCCAAAAGGGAGGGAGCTATTCACACCACAATGTGGCAGGCCATGGGCACAAGCTCCTGGGTGGTGCCATGAGGGACACAGACTCAGCAGATTCCAGTTACCATCAGAAAGTAGTACTGCATCTGGCATGGGCATGGTTCTGCCATTGCCCTCCTGGCAGAACCAGTTCCCATGTTCATGGCTGGAGACAGTGAACTGTCCATTCTGCCATGTATGGTCCACAGCTGTCCAACATACTGTCATGTAGGGCAGGCACATGGCTTGACTGTGTACATGCACACACTCACACATCACTATCACATGCAGATCACCACCAGACACACACAGCTCCTCTCCATGGCCCAGTTGTCCAGCACCCCTGGAGACACACACACACACACACACACACACACACACACACACACACACACACACACACACACACACACACACACAGACACAATGTCAACTGTGTAGCACAGCCTAGGCCTTTGCCAACCTCACTTCACACCCTGTGCATGTGATGATACCTGTGCCACATCCCTGTCATCCATGCCGTGGATGCAGGGACATGCTAATATGTGTCTGATACACAGGTGCATATAGTACAGTTGATGGTAGTTTATAGTGCAGTAACATTATGCCCTGTAAGGTGCTGTCTGCTGGCAATTGTCATGCGTACACATCAAATTGTATGTATCCTTATGCCATGATGCTGTATTGCTGTTAGCATTGCTGAGTGACTGTTGTCTCCAAGACCTTATTCTGTTTATGTTGCAGGTGTCTGTTTGTGTATGTCATGGGGACTTGCTGCCAATACAGCAGCTCAGGATAGCATAGTGACAATGTAGAAATATGACATTAGCAAGGTATAGCTGTATATGTGCATGGTTACCTAGGTACGTATGTGTAGAATAGTGTGTGAGAGACACTGTGGGTGGACAGTGTAATCTTGCATGTATACCCCTTGACACAGCATGCTACTCTTGATACATGTCACCTGAGAGTTCTGTAGGATCACAGTTTCATAGGATCATAGAAGGTTACTATAGTAATGCCTCTGGGTCCCTTACAAGCCTAGGCATCACTTTATCCCCGACAGAATCATCAATCAGCACCTGTTGCCCCTGTTATTGAGGGACATAGGTGTGACCCCCTGGGACAGATTTGTGGTTTCCCATCCACTCATCATGGATGCACTTGATGAGAGTCTGCATGGTACTCTGTTTGACATGTCTGGGAAGTGCATTCCTGTGACAGGCCAGTGTCTGGGAGACAAACCTGTCTGTCCAGCAGGTGTTTTTGATGTTGCATATCAGATTCAGGCATGTCAAAGAGTTAGACTCACATATATGGGCCAACTGTTGAGGGGCTGGGCATAACATTGCCATCTAGGTCTGCCATAGCCTAAATGTGGACAACCTGTCCAATACTAAGTGGGCCACTACTGATTCGAGGCTGAATGCAAGGACCAGGTGTTGGAAGCCATGGATTACCTTTGTGAGTATTACTATGGCCTTTCCAGTTGCTGCAGATGTCTGGATAGGTACATACCAAACGGGCCATGGTACTACATTATTGCTGTACTGACTGAGGACTATACAGAGGTAACGTTCACCTTTAGTCTGGATGTACTCCCTTTACCTATAAGGTAAACCATGTACAAGCCTTTTCTGACCACTGCCGATACTTGATGGCTGAATTCAACAGTGTTATCAACCTGACTACCCAAGTCTCTCAACACAGGTTGTGTGTTTATGGGGTTGCCATTGGTGTGGGAAATAGTGAGGCCATGTCCTTGTGGTATGGTATGATGGTACTGTTTCTGCATTCAGCTTGATGCCAGGACTGTGACACCATTCCATACCCGATGTATGACTCCATTGTAGTGAGTTAACATCAGTTAGTGGGTCAATGACAGACAGCACACTAGTTACAGTCACTACAGCCTTAGGCAGTACCTACAAATGTGGGTTGTTGCAGCATTCATGCCTAGATACATAACTAGATACATGACTAGATACATGTGGGATTTGGGGACAGTAGCTACTCACAGGGCCCACATGTCTACATATTGCACACATGGGCAACACAGAGTAGGGTCGCCACCTTATTAAATGTGCAATGTAGGACACTAGTGAGATTGGCAGGCCAAACCATACCCACGGGAAGTGCAATGGGTAGGAGCTCTCTTGGTTTTCCAATGTGACTGCTTCTTTGTGTCACATTTCCATAGCTTATGCTATTTCTCATTCCATTAAGGTGCTTTTGATGTGCATAACTTCTTTATGCAACTATTACACAACTGTAGGAAATGTTTGTTGTCCTACACTCTTGGGACCTCTGTATTGTTTAAGTTGCTTTCACAGGTCACACCTGGCCAAACATGGACTGCAACCTGCAGGGTGGGACAGGTGGTGGCCATACCTCTCACATGTAAAGATTTCTGCAGAATGTCCTGATGTTTGCCACATATTTTAGGTCCATTTGTCATAACATTGTGGTTTTCTGCCAAATTAGTGGCACATGATTGAAGACTGATGTTAGACAATAATGGCAGATATTTTCATTTCAGACTTCATACCCTTCAGAAAATACATGTTAATACATAACATGTTATGCTATCTACTTTCTATGTCTGTAAGAGCAATATTTAAAGATTAACACTAATTTTGGGCCTTTGTTCCACTTTTCTGTACAGCTTTATCTATATGTCTTGCTCTAAGGTGTTGAGAGGTATGGTGGTGGCTCTAACACAGTCATACTGCTGCAAGAGGATATACATACATATAGACACACACACATGAACTGCCCTTGCTGAGAGTAGAACCCCTATCTGCGCACACACACACACACACACACACACACACACACACACACACACACACACACACACACACACACACACACACACTTGTCAGTATTGAGATTAGAACTCCTACCTGTCTAGTTGTATGTATTACAGTAGTACATACTTATTGCGTGTGCCACAGAACATATATGGCTGGAGAGTGTCCAATGGTGCATCTAAGGTCGATGACATCGACATGCAGTGTAAAGTAGTGCAATGGGGGATTAAGAGGGTTTAACAAGCCTCAAAATGGTATAACCAGCACACAGGATAGACACACTGCAAAAGGGGATATGCTTCACACACACACACACACACACACACACACACACACACACACACACACACACACACACACACACACACACACACACACACACACACACACACACACACACACACACACACACACACACACACAGTTGCCAGTATTAAGATTAGAACCCCAATCTATCTAGTTGTATATACTATAGTGCTAAGTACTTATTGCATGTGCCATGGAGCTTATACAGCTGAAGAGTGTCCAACGGTGCATCTAAGGTGGATAACATCAATAGGCCCTGTAAAGTAGTACAGTGGGGGGTTAACAAAATGTATTGGCATTGCACACACACAGGCAGAAAATACACACAACCACAAGAATTAAACACACACACACACACACACACACACACACACACACACACACACACACACACACACACACACACACACACACACACACACACACACACACACACGCACACACACACACACACACAGTTACCATTGTTAGGGGTAGAATGACTACCTATCTGTCTACACTATAGTGCTACATACTTATCGCATGTGCCACAGGGCTTATGCATTTGGAGAGTGTCTGCCACTGCTGTTTGGGTGGATGGCATCAGTAGCTGCTGACAGGTAGGCCACTGTTGTGCAGGACACTAGTCACTGGGCCATAAAATGGGTGATCATTGCACAGACATAGGCCTGTTGGGCATGTGTATTCTGCTGTATGTGTAATAGGTATAGACACACACACACACACACACACACACACACACACACACACACACACACACGGTAGATGATGTGGGATTACATCCCCTACCTAACTAATGTTACACAATGGAGCTCACCATAGTATTTTCACATGCCACTGGTTACAATTGGTGTACGAGTGGCTGCAGCACTACATCACTCTATGTCTTTTAGTCTCTCTCTCTCTCTCTGTCTGTCTGTCTCTCTCTCCCCCCTGTCTCTGCCTCTTTATGAATGATTTATTTGTATATGTTACCTATATATATGTATGTATATCACACCCACAGATCCAGATATATTTTATATGTACCACATGCGGATAGATTAGGGTAATCATGTCTGATGAGGGTGGGGAGAAACAGTTAAGGTGTACTTAGCTGTGTGTATGCACAGGCATATATGGATATCACAGTTCTATAGTCAGATGTGGGTTCAGACATGGGCTGAAATTAGCCAAGTGTAAGAGCATGCCCAGTATGACCATCAATACTAACAGTGAGACTCCAGGCCAGACCTACCTGTACTCCAGTCTAGGATTTCATGTGCTACAGCCAGTTGGCTGATGAATCTGTTTAAACAGTCCAGCACCTCATTGATATACTGGCTGAGGGATGTCCTGGCTGTGTGCTACCCTTATTAACTGAGACATATCTAGGGTGGATACAGAGTGTATTGGACTGAGCAGAGGTTTGCATAATATGTGTGGTACATTTTACATAGCACTGTGATTTCCTGGTATGTCAGTGGCAGATCACTATAGATTAATGTGAGGAATCGCTGACAGACATTTGGCTACTGACTCCATACTCTGCAGGGAACCCATGCTACTGCACAACCTGTTGTAGTCTTCACATTCTACATTTTTCTGGTTAGTGGTTCCTCCTCCCCCTTATATGTAAGCCTTTGTCCTGCTCTGCTCCACTTCCAGGCTTTGTCCACAGTTGCTGCTCTATTTAGTTGTAGTAATTGTGTGACTGGTGTAGAAGTTGTAACACCACACACAGGGTTATGGACTTCACACCTCTGACTGTACCTGTTTTGCAGGTGGTCCAGTATAGTGCCCCTTATATCTGCTGTGGACCTGAGATGGTTTGTGTTGCACTGTTATTATAAGGCTACATGTTGGCCATGCTTCTCAAACTGTTACAGTCAGACATCTGGACAGGGCCATATATAACAGTACGACACAAGCATAAACATGGGGACAGGGTCTTAATATTGCTGTTATAAATGTAGACACTCAGTAGACTTTTTTTGTATTAGCTTGCATTTTCTTAGGGTATGAAGTCTGCATCCCATCTGTCTGTCATTTATCATCACGCCTATGCTAGCCACCACGCAACTAACCAACTCAAATGGGTCACCTTATAACCTTTACAATCCATCTAACCAACTCCTTTCTTCCCAGGATTCCATCTTTTTTATTTACTTATTGTTCTTATCCAATAGTACCACTATTCTTAGCCTTTTCCAATATCAGAAGAGTACTCAACGTATTATACTAAATGTCTAATTTCCGGGCCCACTGAAAAAACGGATATGTATCCAGCTGGACTATCCCGGTCAACAAATGTAAAATAAAATAAATAAAATAAATGTTTTCAGATCAACCTTTATTGGTTTGCCAGTAGTTTGGCAGACAAATGCAATGTTATGACAAATGGAACAGATATATGAGCCATTCATGTGGACATTTTGCGAAACCCTGTCATTTGTAGGGTATGGCTGGTGCCACTGACTTGTTGTACTGACACAGTTACATGGCAGCCTTTGTATCCTGATGCTACACTGACTTGTCACAACCTGCTGTTCTACTAGGCACCGTCTAGGTTACTCAGAGCTGTGTACTATCCATATCTGTGGCCCCTGTCCCTCCATTGTCTCTGGCTTTGTCCAGCTATCTGCAGTAACAAATACTGACATCTGGACAGTGTGTTGAACTCCTAACATAGGTGTAGCTCACATGCAAAACAGTAGACACAGCCAGTCTTGAACCATGGACCCTGTCAATCACAGTAATGTACTTAGCCCACTAAGCCATGACAGCCACCAGTCAGTACCATCTACATCCTGACACTGTTAACCACACATATACATATCACATTGACCCCAGCATATTGTGGAAATGGAACATGTTAGCAAGTTGATTGGGACAACCCAACGAATGTGTGGTGTGCTACTATTACCTTACAAACATAAATGTTACTGCAGTTGTATGGGAACACGGGTGTGTCGGGGTAGGGTGCCATACCTCTCAACTGTACAAAGTTTTGCAGAATGTCCAGATGTTTGCCTCATATTTTGGGTCCCTTTATCATAAAATTGTGGTTTTCTGGCAAATTACTGACAAATTATTAAAGACTGAAATTAGAAGATAATGACAGATATTTGAGTTTCATTCTTCGTACCCTTAAGAAAATTCATGCTAATGCAAAACTTGCTATTCTATCAACTTTCTAAGTCTATAAGTGCAATATTTAATAATTTTCCCACTTTTTGGGCCTTTGTTCCACTTTTCTTTATGGCTTTGTACTGATTTCTTGCTCTAAGAGATTGAGAGGTATGTAGAGGACTAACATTGATGTCCATGCATCTGTCCTATGACCCCGCTGTTTGCAAGTCCCTCACATAGTGCAGCGGGTTTTGCTGGCTTGGGGCCTACTGCATATTCTGGGGCATCCATTGTTTGGCAGAGAGTCCATGTTGTCCTGCATAGCTGTCAATTGTCTGCTGCTACCCCGGTAGCTCACTCCATTCCCTTGCATACATGCAGCAATACCATACATATGCTACCATAGACTACTACCCCATTCATTTGTTGTTAAGAAGAGTGGCTTACCTTGTGCCTGCAGCAGTTGAGAAGACAGTGCTTCAGGGCTGACTCTGTCAGATGCATGCAGTACACAGCCTATACATGGAAGGATACAGGTAGTGTGGTGTGTTTGGCATCCTTTTTACTATGTCTGTGAGTCAGAGTGAAGTGTCAGTCTCTGGGTGCCTAGGTTGTCAGTGTACGTGCTATGCATTGCCTCTTTGCCAAAGCCAGAGTGTACTGGGCATGCCTACATCTGCCTACAGGCTCAGGGGGTTCCTCCTCTGAGTCCCCCTGTGCCTGTGGGAAACTTGGCACTGGTAGGGGGGTTGTATGTCCCTTCCCTGTGATGTTCCTGCTGCAGCTGTTTCCACAGGATCATACTGTGTAGCATGGCACATACTATGAACATTTGTGCATACGTGGCTGGAGAGTACTGTGATGTGAGCAGCCCAAACACATGCTCTATTATGTTCCTAGTTTGTGCATGTACCTCATTATGGCATTCTTCAGTTGGTGTGTGTGCATTTCTGATGGTTGTCATCATCCACAGCTCCAGTGCATAGCCAGCATCCCCCAGTAGATGGCCGAATGGGATGCCCCCCCCCTGGCAAATGTCTGGTACAGGTCTGATGTGTGCTAGATGTGGGAGTCATGATAACTGCCAGGGCTGCCAGCACACACATTCATGATAATGCCCTGAGCATTGCACATCACCTGTCAGTTGATGGAGTGATACCCCTTGTGGTTAACATAGACTATATCCTCCTCACCAGGTGGTGCTTTGATGTGCACATGAGTGCAGTTGATGGCACCCAGTACCTCTGGGTAGTGTGCTACACTCTGGAAGAGACACATATTGTTGTTCCTCTCTTCAGGAGTGCGGGGTAAATAAATGTGCTCACTGGCATGTGTTAGCATGACATCCAGGAACTGGTGGAGTACCCTGGATGTGGAGGCCTGTGAGACCCCCATCATGTCCCCAGTAGGTCTTTCAAAAGTACCTGTAGCTACTATTCTTGAAGCTATACACACCTTTGTTTCCACTGGGGTGGGTTCCCCTCTGTTGGCTCTGGCTCTGAGTTGAGGGTGGCAGAGCTCAGTGAGTTGTTGTAGTATGTCCCTGTCCACCCTGTAGTGCTCTACAATCTCCAGCTCAGGTATCCCCTGAAAGGTTGCGCTGGGCCTGAACATTCTTCTCCTTTTCAATCTGGGCCTATTGTTAGCATCAGCATCATCACTGACCTCAGCCTCTAGCACATACAGATGTAGCAGAGCAGCAGCAGCCCCTATCATTTTTGTCTGTTAAAATTCCCCAAGTTTGTACTCCAGTGGTACAGAGTATGTAGGAAAAAGCAGATTGAAGTGTGTATGCATACTTTATACTGATGTGATGCAGATACAGCCTGTGTGATTGGCTGACTATGGTACATTCCACCTGCCAGGTATATCATTGAGGGGTTTTAATGAACCAGTGTCAGTGGAACAAGGCCTATCAATCATTTATACTTGATTGGCTTTCTCAGGCTATTTTCTTTTATTTCCTTTTGTTTTCTTAATTTCTTCCACTACTAAGTAGTGTGGCATGCCACGCAAACCTGCGGTGCTAGTGTAAATATTGCTCAGCAGTTTGGACCCTTCCCTGTACACAGGCATGCTTAACATTTCTTTAACCAGCTAAAACACGTGCCACGGGGCTAAGCATAGCTGAGCAGTCTCAGACACCCCCCCCCACTTAGCTGTGCTTAGCTGAGCACAAGCAGGCACTGCAAAGCTCCAATGCACTTAAACATGGCATGACACCCCCCTTTTGTTGTTAGCTATCTGTTCTGCCTATACCAACACAGTTGAGCATATTCAATAACCCTGACTCATTTACATACACCTAATTACATATACCCTGGATACTGCACTACACCAGGGCCTATCTCCTTAGCAACCACTGTAACCTGCCATTGTATGACTCTGCATGCTGGATACTATAATGCAATACTTTTGTATATGTATAAATTTTATATTTTAAAGTTTTTATATATTTTTTTTTGCAAAGCGGCATATTTGTGCGTCGCTGTGCGCCACTTAAATGTAAAATATGTATTAAAAAAAGATTAATTTTTTCATAATTTGCATTGCTTTTTTAACTCACTGGCCATCGTTTTGGCCATCTGCATGACTGCTGTGCAATATCCACCCATTTTGGGGGCGTTTACAGCCCCTGTTTAAAATTTATACTCCAGTACATGGTCTGTAACCACGTACATTTCTTACACTGCCACGGCACCTACACTGGTGCCTTTCTACTTGCTGAATCACAAATTCACCTCATTTGCATGTTTTTTACCAGCTTATGAGGTGATTTGCATTCTGCAGATACCTCATTGCCTGCACGGTGTTTGTACACTCATGCACGCCCCAAGCCTTCTTTCCTGGATCGTGCGGTGGCCATGTTCAGGCTGCAACACTATTCCTACACTGAGAATCGCACCATGTAGGGTTTATTGATTTCCACCTACAACCTTTTTACATTGCAGATTTTAAGGCTATCGAGTTTAGAAGTCAGAAGATTACAAAGAGGGTGAGGGAAGAACACATTATATACTCTAAATGGAAAGCATGTCATTCATGAGTATTAGATGTTGTTGGCAAGGTATGGAAAATACGAACTATGATTTTTTTTTTTTTTTTTGGGAAGGAAGTTTGCCATTACATGTGAACATTTTGTGGAGAGGTATTGTACAGGGTGATTAGATTGGTAGTATATCCTGATACATATGTCAGCTGCTTTGCATCATTATGACAGCCATAGTGACAGTGACATTCATGATGTCAGGAAATGTACTACATTGATAACATTGAAACACAAGGCATATTCTTACTATCTGTTGACTGCATTAAGACAAGTATCCCTTTCCAATGGTGCAGCAACATAAAACTGATTATCCTTAATTAAGAAGTATGGGGTTGAAACTCCATCGTACAGACAGAGTTTTGGGGGGCGTTGCTTCCAACAGAAAAACAGAGTAAAAATATTAAGTGTTACAGGCATTTATGTTATTTACAGCACTTTGGGGATTATTTGGTTAGGAATATTTAAGTACCAAAAGACTGTGTTAGGTATATTATTTTCAGAATGTAGGAAGGGGAGAACTCATTTTGCAGTTTGCAGTTTTGCACTATGAAGGTATTTAATTGTTAATAATGGTAGGGCCTGGTATGTGGAATGTTGATGGTAGTGTGTCAGCAGAATTTATTTCTGAAAATAATGTATCTACAGACTGACATATATCTTTTTATGGCTAGTGCACCACTAATCAAGAAAAACATTATTTTATTTTATTTCATTTGTATTTATTCACTGGGTTAGTTGGATAGTCTATGGACCTATTTCAGTCATGATTCTGCCCTAACACACAACCAACAGAAGTACAAACAATGCAAAATAATAATAATTTCTGTGCACAGTTACAGAGCTGCATGCCACTTGTCACATGATGTAAATGGCAGTTATAAGTTTCCCAGAGTAGTGTAAATGAGTATTCCACACATTACTAGGTCGAATGTGCGTTGTGACTGTACAGTATCAGTTCCTTTTCACTTCTTCACACAGTGTAAGATCCATTTAATTCATCAGAGCACAGACTATTAGTCTCACTGCTTGCTTCCCTTTTTTCTTTCTTTTATTTTATTTTTAATAACTGCAGTTAAAGGAGAAGACAGTACAGTTAACTATGAGTTATAGATGATAAAAATATATATGATTACTGGAAGAAAGTGCAATCATTTTCCTGTACACATCAGAACTTGATACTGGAGATATTATTGTGATTTGATAAACAATAAGTAAAAATTATGTGGATACAAGAATGCTGATTGAAGAATTATAAAAGCTGACTTAAAAGAAATGTTTTTTGGGAAGGTGCTTACCTTTGATAGGAGCAGCAGAATTCTTATACTGACCACTTCTTTGTCAAAATTTCTTCATGAAAGATTTAGGACCAGTAATGCAAACAGAATATAAGACCAAAGTGCTACTTTATTGGTAGCAAACTATGCAAGGAATATGGTTGGGTTACAAACACAAAAATGAAAAATTACTGTATAAATGTAAACAAGGATTGAATGAATAAAATTAGGCCAACAAGGTAGAGCGATTAGCCTTGTTGCCACACAGCTCTTGTTCCTCAGGCTGGTTGCCTGCTGAGATGTCTTCTGTCCAGATTCAGTATACTGTCCCTATGTCTGCATGGGATTTCGATGGGTGGGCCAGTATCCTCCAACATCTCATAGACATGGCAGAGGTGAATTGGCAGTCTGCAAACTGCTCACAGTTGTGCTGCAGTGCATTTGTGAGTGTGTGCATATGATCTATGGAAGACTGATGTCACTTTCAGAAGCTTCTCTGCCTTTTTCATACAGATTGCCAAGACAGGCTTCAGTTCCCTTGCAAACTTTAATTGCATAAAGTGTGTATCAAAGCAGAAATTAATGAATGACTAGGTATAATAGAAAAAATTGTGGATTTTATATAATATAATAAAACTGTTTTAAGTCATAGCAAAATAAATATGGATAGCAGAAATTGTTTAATATATATTTGTGGGATCTGTCAAGAGATATTACTGTTAGATATAAAGTGAATATGATATATTTTTATGTCAAATATGTCATGCAACTGTCTCTTGGAAATGTATTTTGTAAGTGTTCTTTTGTGTAACTGCAATTATAAGTCAGGTTGACACAAAATTATATTGCAATACAATCAAGAAATCCTGGAGTATGTGACTAAATCCATGCAACCAACAATAACCCCTTTTTCCCATTTTTGCATATGGGATTAGTTAGCCACTTCGACAGTGGCAATCATTGAGAAACAACGATCACACTACTGTGTGGCTAGCCCTGCCTTGGTTATTCTTCCAATCTACAGACATGAACTCTGATCCATCAATAAGCATAACAATTATGCTGTTTGTAGTGTACATAATGTCTGTATTGACATTTAGTATATGCAGAGTTACAAGGCATAAAACAGAACATTTTGTCTCCTATAGACGTGTCAAGAAATCAAGGAAAAGCTGGTACATTGTGATTTCACTTGCCTGGTAACAATGAATGTGATAAAAAACATTTGGAATCTCCTTTGTTGTTGTGGGCTAACATGACTAGCCATCTCTAATTTTACCTTATAATGAAAGAATCCATGAATACATTGTATTGGAGGGTGGGCTTATATATGCTACGCTGAACTGCATTCTTGAATTTAGTTGAGATTATACCATCTTGTCTCCTGTAACAGCTACATAGTTAAAATAATTAAGAGAAAAATCTTACAAGGAATAAATCTTGGATATGTAATTTAGAAGTATCAATTGAGTCTCATTCTCACACATGTCCTGGCAATATCTATGAATTACTGTTAAGTTAGGAGATGAGTATTATAAACAGAATAGTGAGGCAAAAATTGAAGTGTTGGAAAAAAGGGAAACTGAGTAGTTATAACAAAGTCATGAGACTATAATCTGAAATAATATATAGTATTAAAACTATATGTGATGTTTGGTTTACCAGGAAAGATACAGATTATTTGTCCCTTAGAAACATTTAGACAAATATAAAATCCAAACAAATGAAAGAAGAATGGGAACACTTGTTGGTGAATTAAAATGAGGAAGATAAAAGAGAGAAAAACAATGCTCAGCCAAACTGAAAGCAAAAATGTATGAGAAAACTAAGGAAAGAGGTGTCAAGCAGTTGACATAGCAGAAGAGTGCTGAGTCTAGAAAGTTACTAAACACCATGAGGGTAGTAAGTCACAAGTTGCACTGTGATTGATGCAATATGCTATCAGTGTGTGTGTGTGTGGGGGGGGGGTGGCTGTCAGCCCAGCGTTTAGCGGTCTAACTTTTGCATTACTCTGAGTGCCTTCAGGAAAAATGGGATCCTTGTACCATGACAATAGGTGGGAGTGAAATGTATAAAAATGAGAAAAAACATCAGAAACCATGCTCGTGTTGGAGGAAGTGACAGTGAACCCCTCAGAGGCATCTTTGACGGAAAAAATGTTAGAGATGTTACAGGCAGTTGCCCAGGAAATGATGGAGCTCCACGACTGAATTCACTGACAACAGGAATCTATTAGTGCTGTTTAGAAGGAGTTACATTTAGCAAAATCTTCTTTACGAGAAAAAATAAATAAATAAAATCTCTGCCCAGCAGGATTGAATTGACTCTTCAGAAGTGGAATTGTCTGTGTTACATAGCAAAGTACATGATCTCAAAAATCTTAAGAGGAAGTAGAATATTCACCTGGTACAAGTGCCAGATAAAGTGAAAACAAGGATTGTTTGGTATATTTTTATGATAAATTCCTGCTGGATTGAAGGTGGGCTGGATACATTGAACAATAAGGAGAAAAGAGGGCAGTAGATTAACCTGATCATCAAGCTGCATTCTTATGTGACTAAGAAGTGGGTGTTAGCAATGTCTCTCTACTCCATGGGGTATGAGCAGATAATGTGGTTGTGTGAGTATACCAGGATCTTTCTAGGGTTTTCTTTCCTAAGACAGTTGTGTATGCTGGTGTTAGAAAGGAAGTTGAAATGATTTGCCATCATAGGTGTGACGGTCCCACTTTACACAATGCCAGTAATCAAAGAGCCCCAATCATCACCACTGACACTGTTAAGAGGCAGTCACTAAAACCAGGAATGGATTTACACAGTATTTCAAATGCAGATCTCTGTATCAAGCACAGTTTCCCTCAAGAGCACACAAGGAACCTCCTCCAGACATGGGACTGGACTCTCTGTTTTTCCAGATCTGAAACAGGACTCACTTTGGAGCTCGGTGTTCAAGTTCCAAGTATCTGAACACACACTCGAATATCTGATTTTTCACACATATACAGGCACACACAGACCTGAGAAAGGCTGATAGAGAGTCACCAGCTCTGTCTTCTCTCTCCATACTACAAGGTGGATTGCTACCACAAGCCTGATACTCTAAGGCTCTTACAAAGCGTAATCAATTATACTGTGTCAAATTAATACTGATATAAATGGTAGACTGTGAATGAAGCAGTAAGGCTTATCAGAGTGGCCACAGTGTCACTAAAATAAGCACAACTACTTTCAAGATGGTAAAAGTATTCTCTAAAAGATAAGCTACAATGAAATGGTATAAAAATATTTAATAATGGATGTTACAACCACCTACTTAAACTAGGGGCAGTAAATAAGGAGCCTCAATCCTCACAGCTGTCTCCAGTAAGAAAGTGTCACTGAAAGCAGGGACAGAACACACAATTTCCCCTAAGGGTACACTGGAAACAGGTTCCAAACCTGGGACTGAATTATATGCTTCACTCCAAGTCCCCAAATGAGTCTTCACACTACCCACTGCATAGCACTGTGTCCCAGTTCTAGGTATTTGACAAACTCATTCTTAAATATTTGATAATCACACATACAGACACTCTTGGGAAAGACTGACACAGATTTATCTGCTATGTCCTCTTTCCCAAGTTACAGGGTAATGCTGCCACCAGTCAGAATGTGATGATACCCTTCAAAAGGGTATTCAATTATATTGGGTAAAATAAATCTTGCTAGTATGGTAGCATGTAATCCAAGCAGTAAGGTTTTTTGGAGTGGCCCTGGTGTTATCACAATAAGCATAAACACTCTCAGATTGCTAAAAGTACTTTACTAAAAGGTAGTAAAATATTTAATAAATAAAAATGATTTAAAACACACACACACACACACACACACACATATATATATATATATATATATATATATATATATATATATATACACACACACACACACACTGAATAACTGATTATAATAAACCACAGAGTTTCACAAACAGGAATTACAGAAATAATACTGTACAATAGGTTTCACACTGACTATAGGAAAAACTCTAACTATGGCTTCTGAACTGTCTAAAAATTAACTGTCCCTGTCTAATCTAATTAAGTCAGTAAGGCAAGCTGATACTCTTACTTCTGCAAGCAAAAGAAGAACGTATGTCCTCTCTTCAGGCTGTTGTTCAGTCCTCATTGACTGGAATAGCAAATCCTATTATTTCAGCTGAACAGCTTTGAAAAACACTGAGTGATAAATGCTGATCTGAAAAACAACTGATGCAACTGAACTACACTGCAACTGCAACTACACTGAACTCAACTGAATCAGAACTTGCTTTTCATAGCAGAATCTTTTAAGTCACATAAAGCTATTATGAAAATTCAACTCTCTCATTTCAGACTTTTGAAAAGTGAACAAAATTAGCTGCTGTGGAGATTCCATTCCTTTCTGCTGTGGCACACGATGACATCACTCTAGGGCAGCTAACGTATACAACCTGCATTCATAATTCTTTTTAAAAGACATGTACATTTGATCACTCATTAGAACACTGTTTGATTAACACAGGGTAATTTATAATTATTTACAAATATTTACAAAACTGCAACCAGACATGTTAGCATAGATAACAATATCTGATCACACACACTTGAATATCTGAATGTTCACACATACACACATACACACACACACACACACACACACACACACACACACACACACACACACACACACACACACACACACACACACACACACACACCTGGAAAAGGCTGACACAGATTCACCAGCTGTGTCCTTTCTCTCCAGACTACAAGGTCGATTGCTGCAACCAGCCAGATACTCTAAGACTCTTACAAAGGGTAACCAATTATACTGTGTCAAATTAATACTGATATAAATGGAAGAGAGTGACTGAAGTAGTAACACTTATTGGAGTGGACACAGTGTCACTTAAATAAGCACAAGTACTCTCAAGATGTTAAAAGTATTCTCTAAAAGACTAGCCACGATAAAATGGTATAAAAATATTTATTGATGGATAATAAAATAGAAAACAGGAGAATACTCAATATTTAGTAGCAATAAACATCAGAGTTATCAGACACATGAAATATAAAAATAACACAGTTGGATAGAATCTCATGGTTGCAGAAAAATAAATTATACTAAACTAATCCCACTGTACATTTCCTAACTGAACTAAAAAGAAGATGTCCCTGGTTATCTCACTTAGCATCACAAGGTAAGATGTACTGCTGAGATGCTCACTTCCACAAGGCAATTCTACACACTAACTGAAGTGTACAACTAACTACTTAACTGTGATAACTAATATAGATCTTTTATATCAGGTTCCAAAGAACAACAAAAACAAAAATAAAACAAATAACAACAAGTGCTGCTGCCAGAGTTCCATCCTTCAGCTTGTTATAGAATGACATCACATCTAGTCACCTGACTCTGGCACAATACACATTCAAAACTCTGTTAAGATTCTTTTGAAGCATTTTTAACAAAAGCAGCTTTTACAAATACATGTTTTAATACAAGCATCTGTACAAATCAATGTAACAGTCAACTGACATAAGATTATTTACAGAATTTCAGCCAGCCATGCTGGTAGATGCAACACATGCACTGTCTTACTTCTTCTGGCAAAGATGGCAATAACTCACATTGTCACATCAGGTTCATAGGTTCATTGGAGATTACAAGCCTTTACAAGCATAGCTAATATAACCTGATTTTATCCAGTATATAACCCCTAGGGGCTGGAGTATGACGTGGGTTTTACAGATTTTACAGATTGCCCCTATCTATAAAGATCATAGGTGCAACCCCAGGTGTAAAGTTACAACTCCCCATTCATTGATCCAGGCTGGTCTTGAAGAAGGCCATGGAAGGACTCTGCTTTACATGAATAGGAAGCACATTCCAAAGAAGGGCCAATCTCTGGGACACACATCTGTCTATTCAGCATGTTCTGTTTGACTTACTGACTAAGTTTAAATTTGTAGAATGGGTGACCCTCCTACTGTTTGTTTCATGGATATGTAGGAGTTTCATCAAGGATGGATATGTGAGTGCCTTGTAGGTCAGGCATAGGTCACCCCTTAATAATCGATAGGAAACAGTGTAAAGGGAAAGGACTTTCAGTCTATCCACATAGGAAATGCTGTTTACACACTTTATTTTCTTAGTGAGAAATCTCTGAAGTCTCTCCAGCTGTTGTAAGAGCCTAGTCAAGTACATTCCAAATGGTGTACTGTACTCAATTATTGGTCTAATAAGGGCTAAGTACAGCAGGACAGTAATTTCCCTGGATCTGGATACCATACCTTTACTTATAAGCTTTGACACATAGAATGAGTTACTCACCACTGTGGGCACATGATGGTCAAAGTTCAGGCTACTATCTACCTGTCTACCTAGATCTCTTATCTCTTAGTCTACTCTTAAGGGTATGTTGTTAATGTTGTAGTTAGCAAGGGTATTTGATTTCCCAAAGGGTATGATAATGCATTTCTTCACATTTAGTTTTAGGCCATGTTTGTAACACCAGACATTTGCCTGATTTAGACCCTCCTTAAGGGTATCATCGGGGGATTCAATGTTAGCCACCAGCTTGCAGTCATCCGCAAACTTTGTCATTCGGAGGCCTTCCACATTGGCTTTGGTGTCAAAGAAGTAAATTCCTAACAAGAATGTCCCAGCACTGAGCCCTGTGGAATACTACCAGTAAGTGGCCTCTTACTTGAGCCTGAATCACCCAGTTTAACCACATGTATTCTATCCTTGATCCAATTGGCTATCCATCTGGTGACCTAGGGATTTATGCCAGGTTTTGTGATATTATTTATAATACCAGAGTGGGGAATTGTGTCAAATGGCTTGGCATAGTCAAGCTATGAGTTAGGCACTGTGTTGCCCTCATCCTTGGCCTTAGTGACTTTCTCAAAGAATTCCACCAGATTTAGTAGGCATGACCTGACCTTGACAAAGTCAAACTGGGCAGGGTCCAGTGTTTGGAGGTTTTCTATGTTTTTATTTATCAGGTCCGTGATTATTCTTTCCATCACCTTACAAACAAGACTAGTCAGTCTTATGGGTCTGTAGTTTCCGGGGTCAATTGACAGTCCTCCCTTATGCAGAGAGATGACCATAGCTGTTCTCCATTCTATTGGAATAAAGCCAGTCTTGAGGCTGTGGTTAAATAGAGATACCATTTCCTGATAGGTACTGATTTAAATTGTTTTAGAGGCAACCTGGTATATGAGGCAACCTAGTATATTGCCAAGCCCCATTGATGCCATGTTTTTAGCTTTAGAGAGGACTGTGGCAACCCGTTGATTAGTGATAATTGTCAGAGGACAGATGGAGGACATTTCATAGGTTCATAGGTTCATAGGTGGGTACTAGGCTATCGGCCCTAGGGCCCATACAAGCCTAGCCAAAAAATGTACCCTGGCTTTCGCCACCCAAGAAAATTATTTTTCTGTGCCCCTGTCGAGCAGAGCCACAGAAGTGATCCCCAGGGTGAATTTCCCATTTCCCATCCAATCATCAAGATTTTTCTTGAAGAGTGATAATGAGGAGCTCTGTTTGACATAGATAGGTAGCCTGTTTCAGAGTATGGGAAGTCTCTGGGACAGGAATCTGTCCCTCCAACATGTTCTGTTTATTGTGGTGACAAGGTTAAGGTCCCTAGAGTGTGTAGCTTGGAGGGATTTCTTTAAGTGGAGCATGTCCAACAGCTCTGGGTTTGACATAGCTTTGTATGTTAGGCAGAGATCACCCCTGAGTAGGCGATATGCGATGGAGTAAAGCTGTAGTTTTTTGAGACGGTCTGCATAGGGCATCTGTTTGAGACCAGTAATCCTCTTTGTGAGGTATTTCTGTGGTCTTTCCAGTTGTTGTAGATGTCTTGTGAGGTACATACCAAAAGGGGAGTTGTACTCTAAAATGGGTCTAATGAGTGATGAGTAGAGGGGAGCAATGACCCCGTTTTTTTCTGGATGAGAATCCTTTTGTGATGAGATGAGCCATGTAGAAGGATTTCCTGACCACTGTGGCGATGTGAGTATCAAAGGAGAGACTACTGTCCACCTGTGTCCCAAGGTCTCATCACATTTCCGGCATTAAGTAGGCTACCAGCTATGTGGTAGTTCATGGGTACAGAGTTTTTACCAAAGGGGATGACAATACACTTTTTGGCATTGAGCTTTAGGCCATGGCTTTGACACCAGGTATCTGTCTCAGTGAGGCCCTTTTGTAGTTTGTCCACATCGTTAGGAGTTTCGATTATGGCTCCTAGTTTGCAGTCATCTGCAAACTTTGTTAGCCAAAGACCTTCTGTGTTGGCCTGCACTTCAGAGAAGTAGATACCAAGCAGGAGAGGACCCAGGACTGAACCCTGTGGTACTCCACTTGTCACTGGTCTGATGTCGGATTTGGAATCCGCTACTTTCACAGGGTGGGTTCTGTCCATGAGCCAGTTGGCAACCCATCTTGTGACATAGGGATTTATACCTAGTTTAGTGAGTCTATCTATAATTCCAGAGTGGGGGATGGTGTTGAAAGCCTTGGCTAGATCTAGATAAGCTGTGTGAACCATTTTACCCTCATCTATGGCTTTGGTGACTGCTTCAAAGAAGTCAATCAGATTTAGGAGACATGATCTGCCTGTTACAAATCCAAACTGAGTAGGGTCCAGAGTTTGAAGATTACCAATGTCTTTGTTTATGAGTTCCACAATGATATGTTCCATGGCCTTGCTGACCAGGCTCGTCAGGCTAATGGGGCGGTAGTTCCCAGGGTCCGTTGTGGCTCCCCCTTTGTGGAGTGGGATAACTGTCAAGGTGCACCATTCAGTGGGTACACAGCCTTCAGTGAGGCTATGATTGAACATGGTACTTAGGTAGGGTGCCAGTTCATTCTGTAGTTTGTGTAGAACGCAGCCTGGGATATTGTCAGGTCCCATGGATGCTGTGTTCTTGGCTTTGGAAAGTGTGTTTTTTACCTGTGCAGCCATGATTATAGGAACTTTGCATTCTTCTGGTATAGAGATGGGCCCTCTAGGGGGTGAGAGGGGGGTAAAGTTAGCACTGAACCTATCTGCTAGGATGTTGGCAATATCAGTTGGTTCTGTATATTTAGTGCCATTATGCTGTAACTCAGAGCAGATCTGAGTGTTCCCATTTAGATTCTTGACATAGCTATAGAATGCTTTGTGGTTGTCTTTAGAGTCAGTGGCAATTTTGTTTTCATAACTAGCTTTGGAGGATTTTATGAGGGATCTCAGCTTCTTACTGAGGTTGACCAGGGAGTTCCTCCAGTCATGGGATTTTACTCTTTTTTGCAACAGTTTCTTTCTTCTGTTGTAGAATTTGTTTATGGCAGAGGACCACCAGATTGGCTTCCTTTTTTGGAGGATAACATCTTGGTTCTTTTAGGGATAGCATGATCCATGCACTCGTGTAAGTGCTTATAAAGTGCATTTGTGTAGGATTCGGCAGTCATACCTCTATTGTCCGTCTGCATGGGTGTCATGAAGTTTGCCACTTCTGTCTTAAGAAGTGTGAAGTTGGCTTTTGAGAAGTTTTTTACGATGGTTTCCCTAATTGGGACTGGGGGTGGGATGTGGATGTCTAGGCTGATTAGCTTGTGGTCGGATCTGACCAATGAGAAATTGACCTCTGGTGTGGAACGTGGGTTTCCCATGTTGGTAATGACCAGGTCTAGAATATTGCTGCCCCTGGTGGGGGTGTGAATAAGTTGATCCAAGGCGTTGGAATTTATGAATTCTAGAAAATGTTGAGCAAAAGAGTCGGTACATGAGTAGTTTTCCCAGTTAATGGTGGGGTGGTTGAAATCGCCCATTATTAGGGTGTTGGGTTGTACCCTAATACTTTCCAGTGTATCAAGAAATGAGGAGTGTGAATCCTGGGGCATGGTGGGGGGTCTGTAGCAAGCTACAATTTGGATTGCGGTCTTGCCCAGAGTTAGTTCCACTTGGATAATCTTGGATGCATTATGCTGTGCAACTAGCCTGGAGGTGTGGGTATCCTTAATGAATATGGACACGCCTCCACCTTTATTACTTCTTTCTGGGTTAGGTGGCCGAAAGGTGTGGTATAAATCGAAGCCTGGTAATGCAGGGATGCTCTCTGGAGCTTTGAACCAAGTCTCTGTCACTGCACAGATGTCAATGTTCTCCATTTTAAGGAGTGCCTCAAGTAAGTGCATTTTGAGGTTTAGACTTCTAGCATTGAGTAGCATTACCCTCAGATTTTGCTTGCTTGTACCTGTTACGGTGGTGAATTTGTCATTTGAACCTTGCCTAAAAATGGCACTATAGGGCTGGCAAGAGCCTTAGCCAGTATCCGGAATCCTAAAGGAGACAGGTGCAGGCCATCTCTGGCAAAGCATCGTGGACTGTCGATCATGTCGTCCCATGCAGACAAATACTGGATCCCCTTAGAATGACACCAGAAGCTTAGCCAATTGTTGAAGTCAATCATTTTGTCCTTGTACTGTGGTATCATTCTGGGTGATGGCAGGATGCTACTCAGGGTTAGGGTCATACCTGCCTGGGATACAAGATCGGAGAGCTCCTCCATGTCTCTTTTCATGTAGTCCAGGGAGATACGTCTCAGGTCATTCACACCAACATGGAAAATGACAGTGTCATATTTGTACTTATTGTGGAGTGACCTGAGTGCATGCGTTATGTGTCGGATCCTGGCACCTGACAGGCAGCTGACAGTAACTTTCTCCTTGTTTAGTCTAGTGAGTGGAACATCAGTGTGCCTGACTATAGAGTCACCTATGACTAGAGTGTTGGGTACATTGTTATGCCTTATGGGCATGGGCTGTGGTTGAGTGGCACACTGAGTTTGTGGGCTATGTGTCATTTGGGTTGTGTTGAGGGGTAGAGTTTGCTTGCGTTTATGCTTTGGATGTCCCTGATGCTTGGGCAGGTTTTTATTGAGAGCCTCTGTGAATGAAGGTGTGTGTTTTGTGTTTCTATGTGTGTGTTCCGGTGGTGTAGGTTTTGAGGGACTGCGTGAAGAGTGTGATGTGGTGCAAGTGTTTACCTTCTCCTCTTGACTGTCTAGTCCAGTCTTGGGTGAAGAGAGCTTTGCTTCCAGTTGGGCTATATAAGTGCATCTCTCACAGGTTGTATTGTTGGGTGGTAGGAGGAAAGGGTTGTCTGTGTACATGAGGCAATTGCTGCATTACCCCAAGATGTCCAGATTCATCAGGTAGACAGGAGAAATCACTGGGAGCTGACCCTTAGACATGCCTGGATAAGCATTTATTAAGTACTAAAAACGGCTTTCCACTAGACAAGTGAGGAAAGTTGAGTGCTGTAGTAATTTGCAGCTTATGTAGTGCTTACAATGAGTTCTGAACAAGTGCTGAGTTCAAAGAAACAGATTTGAGTGCTGAAACTAGAAAACTGGCTAGTTATAAAAAAAAAACTAAGCTAGAAGGCTTCCCTCCAACACAGAAGGGCTTGGGGGCTCAGAAGCCTACAGTCTATACCACTTAACAGGAAAGGCAGGAAACAAGCTTAATTTTTTTTTCTGTTTCCCAGATGCTCTCTTTGTACACAGTAGGAGTGCCTGAAATCAGAATATGATCTCACTGCACTCAGTTGAGTGAGCAAATGAGATGGGCCCAGAAGGAGTATCCAAACACAAATTTACAAGAGGGGCGGGCAGTTTCAAGGACACTAAGATTAACACCAAAACAAAAACAAGGAGGGTGGGTGGGACTAACTGAAGAGCAGAGTCAAAACTTCCAGTTCAGTTAATATTCCTGTAACACAGTTAAATCAATTTAAATACTGTATTATTTGAAAAAAGTGCAGATAAAGGTACTTAAATTCTCTTATACGTCCAGTTGAATACAGCTAGATCTTAGCCGGCCAAAGCTGAGGTTTTTAAGCAGAAAATATTTCAAACTCTACCACTTAAATAGGCAAGGACAGGAAATCAAAGAATGTGGCTACCTCCACACCTGCAATTACTAACAAATAATAAAATTCAAGCAAGCACTGACTGAAGAGCAGAGACAAAACTTCCAGTTCAGTTCTAGGGTTGATGGGTAAGTGAAGTCAGCATGTTCTTATGGACTCATGGGACATTGTAGACAGGTTAAGACATGCGCATATGGATGAAAATAGTCTTTTGGTCATACTTAATATTAAAAATCTGTTCACTGTTATACACCATGAATGCTGATTAGTATGGTTTAATGAACTGGTAATACAATATGATGTAAGCAAAGCTATGGAAAGGATCATCATGGACCTCATAAAAAAAGATATTGGGGACCTACAGACACTGGTTCCTACCCAGTTTGGCTTTGTCAAGGGCAGATCCTGCCTCTTAAACCTGGTTGATTTCTTTGAAACAGTCACCAAGGCCATTGACGAGGGGAAGGCGCTCCACACAGCCTACCTGGACCTTGCAAAAGCCTTCAATACAATACCCCACTCAGGCATTACAGATAAGCTCACCAGCTTAAATATAAACCCCTATGTCACTAGATGGGTTGCAAACTGGCTCAAGGACAGAACCCACATGGTTGGAATTGCTGGAGCCATGTCAGACTCCAAACCAGTTACAAGTGGCGTCCCACAAGGCTCAGTCCTGGGACCTCTCCTGTTCGGTATATATTTCTCGGAGGTACAGGCCAACACGGAAGGACTGTGGTTGACCAAGTTCGCAGATGACTGCAAACTGGGTGCTATAATCGACTCTCCAGCTGACACAAGCATCCTCCAAAAGGGCCTCACAGAAACAGACAACTGGTGCCAGAGCCATGGCCTCAAGATGAACGCCAAAAAGTGTATAGTCATCCCCTTTGGCAAAAACAAAGTGCCCACAAATTACCACATAGGTGGTAATCCATTAAGTACAGAAGAAGTAATTAGGGACCTGGGGACCCAAGTTGATAGCAATCTCTCATTTGACAACCACGTGGTCAAAGTGGTTAGAAAAACATTTTATATAGCCCACCTAATCATGAAGGGATTCACATCTAGATCAGGGGAGGTCATCGTGCCTCTTTACTCATCCCTCATCAGGCCCATAATTGAGTACAATGCCCCTTTTGGGATGTATCTTACCAGACACCTGCAGCAACTGGAAAGACCCCAAAAGTACCTCTCCAAGAGGATCAAAGGGCTCAAACAGATGCCATATGCTGCCCGGTTAAAGAAACTCCAGCTCTACTCAGTGGCATACCGCCTGCTCAGAGGCGATCTGTGCCTGACGTATAAAGCCATGTCCAACCCAGAATTAATGGACATGCTGCACCTCAGAAAATCCAAATCCCATCGAGCTACGCACTTGAGAGACTTGAACCTCAGCACTGAAATAAATAGGACATGCTGGAGGGACAGATTCATAACCCAGAGGCTCCCTTCACTCTGGAATAAAATCCCAGTCCAGGTTAGGCAGAGTCTCTCATTGACTCTCTTCAAGAGGAATCTTGATGAGTGGATGGGGAATTGTAGGTTTACCCTGGGTATCACTTCTGTGTCACTATTAGACAGAGGCACAGTATACTAACCTCGAAAAAGGGCATAGCAAAATTAATTTAAAATGGGTGGTGAAAGCCAAACACACTCTGGCTAGGCTTATAAATGCCCTAGGGCAGATAGCCTAGTATGAACCTACGAACCTATTAGTAGTTGAAGATGTAAAATTAATTAATGATTTCATGGATGTTATTTTGAAAAATAATTTCATCTTTTTAAGGTGAATATTTTAAACAGCTGCATGTGGTAGCTATGGGGGCTGCAAGTGCCCCTGTATTCACGAATGTGGCTTTATATGGATGGGAAAAGGAAATAGTATTTAAAATGGATTATGTTAAAAAGTGTCAGGTGTACTTCTGATACCCTGATGATATTTTCCTAGTAGGGACAGGTGATAACTGACAACTAGAGGAATTTGTTACAGATTAGAAAATACCACCACATTCTTAAAGTTTACCTATAACATCAGTGTTCACAACATTCATAACTTGGATGTAAAATCAGCAGGAGAGAACAACACAATTTTGAACCTTCAGTATAAAGAAGCCCCAGTTTTAGTAACTCCTTTTTACATTATACAAGTAGTCATTCAGTACATCAGAAGAAATGGCTACTTATGACTCAATTTATTAGGATTTCAAGAATCTTAATAAATTGAAGAATGGTGCAAGGAAGACTTTAGTAAGGTTAAGGTCATGTTTTTAGAGCATGGACACCCAGAATTACTTATTGTTGAATTTCACAATCACATTTTACAGCAAAGAAGTGAACTATATGCACATATTATTAACACAGGTTTGCTGTACATAAATAAGAATGACATGAAGGCATTTAGATACAGAGTAACAATAGATTTATGAATTATATGGTGCTACATTATCTATTAGATGCTATAGACATCAAAAAGAGTATGTTTACAAATTGGAGCATACTGGATAATGTAGAAGTACCTCATGTCAATGTTTCCAACCCCCCAAATTTCATTTACAAGATAGGAATAATACTTAAAAAATTTTGAAGAGACCAAATTCAATCAAGAGTAATTGGATATATAAAACCATGAAATGCAGATGCTGTAAGCAATGTCCCTATATAGATTCAGATGAGACTGGAGGGAGTTTGGACGGCATACAGAAATGTATGACAAAAGGCAGGTGTAATTGTAAAACAGAAAGGACTGTTTGTTTGGTAGGGTGCTGTTCATGTACGACATTCTATATAGGGAAAGTAGAGAATGCCTTGAATAAAACAATATACCAGCATAACTAAAGCATAAGCAAAAATGATAGTAAGACATCTATAGGTAGACATGCTATCATTTGTAAATAATTTTATCAAGTTTAAATTTCTTATTTTGGAAAAAAGTACAAAGTTCTTGTCATGGGGGAGATTGGCAATACCATTTATTGCATAAAGAAATCATTTGGCAGCTTTGAGCAGATGCTTCTAATGTACCAGGTCTAAATGAATCAATTTAGATTATGACTGAGTTAAAACACAGGGCTTCAAGAGGATGACACATAAATTTCAAGTGTGAGTTTCTTTGATATTCATCTTCCAATTTTTTTTATTTATTATGTTTGAGTCTTTTTAGCCTTCCAATAGATTTGTTATAATGAGTAGGTTTATATTTATCAACTGTGACTTTTTGGAAATGTATTAATGTTACGGGGGTGTGGTTGGAATGCATTTTAAATGCTTGTTCAATCAGCAATTAATGCTTCTGATGAAGTCCCAAACACAGAAGGGACAGAAGTGCTTAACCAGAGGAGTGTCCATGTTGAATTTTATAAAAGCTATTTCATATCTTCAGTTTCTCTGTGAATTGGTCAATTGTTTCTGGCTGAGTATAGGTGATGCTTCCTATAACTAATTCTGCACATTGTTGGTTGCTGCACTTAAGACTGCAGACATAACTGAAAATTGTCTTATGGTTATCCTTTGCTTTGGTTGCTATTTTTACCTCAATGTCTGCTTTAAGAGACTTGACTAGTTCCTTGACTTTTGTTTATACTGATGAGGGATTTATTACTATGTTGTGCACATTCCCTCTTACTTTGACAGGATTTTCTTCTTTTGTTTTTGTTGATGTTGTTGTACAAGCTATTAAGACCAGGGGTCACCAGTGTGGCTTGTTTTTGCTGTTTGACATGGGCCTATTTTGATTTGGTACTGTCATTGCTGTGCATTTGTTTATGTGGTCATACTGGGCTTTTGTGCACTCCTCTGCATATGCTTCTATATTTTTTAGATTTGGGGAAGCTTGGAATCTAGATGTGACATCAGGTAGTTTGCCTTAGAAAAGTTCTTAAACATTTTTGGGGTTTGGTTGGGGGATGGTCTAGTTTTACCTTAATTTTCAGGGAGACCACTTTGTGACCTGACCTTACCAGTGAGGACATTGCACATGAAGTGGTGCAGTGCTCTCCTATATTTATGAGTACCAGATCTAGGATATTTGTTCCTCTGGTGGGAGTGCAGACCAACTGCTCCAGGGTATTTAAATTCACAAAGTCAAGGAATCTTTGGGCCTGTGTCTTAATGGTCATGTATGCTTCCCAGTTAATGGAGGGGTAGTAAACATCACCAACAAGTATGGTATTGGGTTGTATGGTGAGTGATTCAATTAAATATAGGTATGATGTGTAGGTTTCCTGGTTCGTGGAGGGGGACCTGTAGCTAGCAAGAGTATGGTAATAGATTTTCCCATAGTTAGTTGGACATGGAACTCTCAAGCATGTGATATTGTTTGACCAATCTTGAAGTAAGATTATCTTTTATGTAGATCAATACACCTGTGCCTTATACTCTTTCAAATTCAGTGGGAAAATGGAACATATGATATGCATTAGAGACATGCACTATCAGATTGCTTACCATTGCTTTAAACCATGTTTGAGTAACTGCACAGACATCAGCATTCTCCAGGGTGAGGAGAGCTTCTAGTGAGCGCAATTTTTTGTTGAGACTCCTAGCATTGAATAGTTACACCTTCAGCTTGTCCTGAATAGTTTTTTGTTATTTTGGAAGGTTTGTCTGTTTGACCATGCCTAAAAAGGATATATAGGGGTGGATAATGTTTTTGCTAATATCCAAAAGCCAAGAGGTAACAGGTGGAGAACATCCCTGGCAAAGCAGTAGGGTCTGCTGACGATGTCCCCCCAGGCTGACAAATATTATCAATGAATTACCTTCCTTACTACCATATATATCTGCTACTCTTTTTTTTTAATTATAATCACTGAATAATGCTAAACTGACATGTTATATTCTACATAATTGTCTTATACTGTATTGTCATATGGTATCTACCAATGTTGTATTAATGTACCAGATTTTATGTGGAGATTTTCTACTAGGGCCTCCACTGAAAAAGGACACTTTGTCCAGTCAGGTTCTCCCAGCAAACAAATGTAAAATAAATAAAATAAATAACTAACTAACTAAATAAATAAATAATATTGAACCCCTTCAGAATGACACCGGTAGCTAAGCCAATTGTTAAAGTCGATATTTTTCTGTCTCTATTGTAGTATCATCCTTAGAGATAGTAGAATGCATTCCAGTGTTAGTCTCATACTGCTTTTGACACACATTTTGTAAGTTCAATCATATCTTTCTTCATTTAGTCCAATGAGGTATGTCTCAGGTCATTTACACCCACGAGGACTATGACGGAGTCATATCGGTACTTAAGGGTGAGTGATGAGTGGTTGTGTGATCTGCCAGATCCTGGTCCCAGAAAGGCATCTAACTGTAACCTTTTCTTTATCCAGCTTTGTAAGGAGGAAATCAGTGTGTCTCACAATGAAGTCACTTATGACCAGAATATTGGGTTGTGCAATGTTTCACCTTAAGGGCTTGGTAGTTGAGACACAATGAGATGTGGCTTTATGTGTTGTGCTAGTAAGTGTCTTGTTTGTGTGCATGCAGATTTTCTGAGGACTACACCTGAGAGGCCTTTGAGGCTTGGGTAGGTTACATGTAAGCATTTGTAGATCTATGTGTATGGTCCTTAGGGGGTGCGATGAGTGGTGTGTGGGGGTCAATGACAACCTGTTTGTTGCCTTTTGTGTCTGTATGTGAGTGTCTGGCCTCCAATGACAATGTGTAAGCACATCTCTCACGTACTGTATTTGTCTGTTGGACAATTAAGTGGTTATCAGTGTACATGAGGAAATTGTTACATTGTCTCAGGATGCTCATGTCCACCCAGCATTAAAAAGAGATGATAGGAAAGTGCCCATCCATGGTTGCTGGTCTAACCGTACTTGCAAGGGATAGGAGTGGAGTGTGTTTATAACCGGACAAGGAGCGGGGTGCTTACTTAGTGCTAACATACCCTGCGATGCTGCCTAACAGGGAAACCAGATGAGCACTGATTATCCTAGGTACTATGATAAGGTAATGAAGATTTAAATAACTGATTATCCTAGGTACTATGATAAGGTAATGAAGATTTAAATAACTGATTATCCTAGGTACTATGATAAGGTAATGAAGATTTAAATAGTCCTAACTGAATGGTTGTGTATCCTGCTATGTTAGTGGCTGTAATGAGGTCCCAAGAAAGCTTTTTTTCTTCCCCCGAGGAGACACAGCAATTTATAGTTAAGTGGAAGGTCTCTTTGTGCAAAAATAAAAATGCTTCAAAACCAAAGCCAGATCATGGTCAAATGGGGTCCTACGCAACTACCTTAATGTCTCATTACTTGGTTATTTCTCCCCAGCTACTATAAACACTGTTCGAACCTGTCAGTGTGCACACTCTTTTCTTCTTTACTTCTATAATGATTATAAATATTTGGATTTAATTTAAATCTTTAATTTCAAATTTTATAGCACAAACACTGATAGCAATTTGCTAAACAAAACAATACAGTCTCACAATGAAAACAAACTTAGCATGAACAGCAGTAAACTTCTGTGCTCTTGCACCTCACATTCATTGAAACTACATTGAAACCCACATTCAAAGAAATGAATTTGGCCAATAGCAGATTAATATTTCCTTAGGGCTGTTTTAAAACCATAGGCCCCTTGTTCACATTTTTAGGGCCATGTATACATGCATGTGTTCTTTACAGCACTGCTTGTTAGAGTGTGTTTTAAATGAGTAGTTTTGATTTTTTTTCCTTTCAGCAATAAGACAAAATGTATGAACCAATAATGACAAGACTATCCATTTCAGAGCCTTTCAACCATAAAAGACCACTCAAACTTCTGCCATTACAATCCGCCTATATCAGTCAATATGCACAATCTCTGCAAAGGTAAAAGTAATCTTAATAATTGTACATTAAGGAGATGTGTAACTAATGAAGAGGTTGCTGCTGACAAACACTGATGCCCTTAAAGAATAAATTGCCTGTGGTGCATTAAAAAACTGATGTGCTGATAATCTTACAATAGCGAATGGCTGGCAAACCAAAAACAGGTTAATCATTACAAGGCTTCTCACCCAAAGGACACACTCAGGAGTGCAGCACCACATCCTCCCTTATATGGCACAGTAGTGCCAGCAATTAACCTACCTGTTGTGGGAAGAGAACCCACAACCTTCTTAACCAAAAGTAAATGTGCTCCTGTTGCAACACTGATACTGAATAATGCAGTTGTGAAAGTCTATAACTGATTAATAGACTGTAATCCTTAGTGTTACAAGTTAAAGTGGTTATATGGAATATGGAGGGGATTTGTCAACCGATCAAGACAGAAAAGATCGTTATTAAGGTGAAAGAGGTCAAAGTGGAGCAGAAGGGAAGATGGATTAGGGTAGGTGTTTTAACTAGTGAAAAGATAGCTATTAGGGTAAAATAAGTCAAAGTGGAACAGGAGGGGTGATGGGTTGCAGCAGGTATTGACACTGAAGGAGAGTAATGGAAAACAGGAACACTATATGGGCAAATGAAGATTTTCCAAAACTGTTTCTAAATTTCTACATAAAATAACATGGGTCCCTCCCCAATAGTGAAAGAGAAGTTATAGGAGGGGATTTTACTTAGGTTCATAGGTTCATAGGTAGGTACTAGGCTATTGGCCCTGGGGCCCATACAAGCCCAGCCAAAAAGGTACCCTAGCTTTTGCCACCCAAGAAAATTATTTTCCTGTGCCACTGTCGAGCAGAGCCACAGAGGTGATCCCTGGAGTGAATTGGCCATAGACTGGAAGCAGGACTATAAGGAATGTGAGAGCTTCACTGATAACTGTTCAATGGATGACAGAGGAAGAGCGGGTTGATATTTCGAAGTGGAAATACCCTCATTTACAGGAGTACACCTTTTCTAGGGATATTACTGAGCAAGTCAGAAGAATATACATTTTGTTATCTATGAAAAAACATCTATGGCAGGTCAACATGGCTGATATAGCAGAAAGCTGTTTCTCTGGCCATGTACATGTGATGCTCTCAGCACTACTCACCTACATATGAAAGGAAAGTCTTGGCAGTGGTTAGATAAAGAAAGAATATTACAGGACTGTTTGGTGGGGAAGAAATACTGTGGTGGAGTGAAGGAAATAAGGTGGGTGATATCCCACTTTAGGAGTGGTAGGACGCTATTAAATATTCATTTAAAGGGCATATGATGAGTTGCAAGGGACACTGGGGAAGGGAAAATGGCTGGAATACATGTATATGGGAGGAAGAGCTCAGGATTGTTCAGAACAAGATGGGAGCAGTGGTGGGGGCATTGACGATGAGAAAGGAACACATGTGTATAGACTGCAGAGGTGGATCAAAGACGCTGCTACCATGCTGGTGGAAAAGGGCCTCATTCAGATGAAAGGTTTTGGTGGTATAGAGGGAAGAGGTCAGACAAAGGGTTACTCTCTAGGGTTAAGGCCAAGCAGGTACTGTCTTATGTCAATGAGGCAAGGGGTAAGGATGGTAGGGTAGTACAAGACACATTTAGAGTTAAGCAAATACCTTAGGAAATTTTCAGTGACTTATATGCATCAAAAAAGAGAAGAGTGAGGGGTAAGGGAGAAGGAAGGGGTGATTTCAACTGGAAGGGCATTTATCTGAGGAGCAATGGATAAGGAAGTTACAGTGGCGGAGGTAGTAGAGGTGAACAGAAGCCTGAGAAGCAGTAAATCCGTGGGGTATGATGACCTTATCACTGAATTTTACAAAATGTTTCAGGATATTTTGGTGACTCTTTTGGCTGTGTTTTTTAATAGGGAAGCAGGAATGGGAATTTTGCTATATTCATTTACTAGTGCATTAGTTGTGTTATTACCTAATGGTACACAGGACAAACTGCTCCCAGAAAATTATCGGCCCATATCACTGATAAATGTGGACGCAAACACTTTGGTAATGATTTTGGCAAAAAGGCTACAACAATTTAGACCCACATTAATTGAGGAACAGCAAAGTGGTTTTGTTAATGGTAAGTTAATAGAGAAAAACTGGTAGTTACTAAATAATTTTTGGGTCTGGCAGGGAATGATGGGTGAGAACATGCAGATGTTGTGGTTTTTTACATTAAGAAAGCATTCAGTTTGTTAAAATGGGGATTTTTTTTTGCAGTATTAAGAGATGTGGGCTGCACTATACAGGAAAGACAGAGTACGGCTGGGGATAAATGGCAACAATCAAAGGATATCATTATCAGCAGAGGTACTTGTCGGGTGCCACTATCTCTGATTTTGTTTATTTTGGCCACAGAAACTCTAGTTCAACAGGGTCATTACTTTATGTGGAATACCCTGTGTAAATGATAGGTCATTAGAATTTTTGCTGATGATTGTATGATGGTGGCAAATAGGTTAAATCTCATTTTACTGGGGATTGTCAAAATATTCGATATAATTAAGGTATATTCAGAGTTGGAAAGTAACTGACCAAAACCATCTAGGTGGAAATTGTTATAAAAGTGAAGGAAACATATCTACGTTTGAAAATGGTAGTGGATAAGCAAGGAACAATTAGGAGAAATTACTCTGATCTCTCTGTGTTAGTCTCTCAAACACTGGCAAAATGGTATACCAAAGTTTTTACTTTAACAAGTAGAACTAATTTAATCTAAAATGGGAAAAAAAGCAGTTGTAGATGGATGGATGGATGGATGGATAGATGGATGGATGGATGGATGGATGGATGGATGGATGGATGGATGGATGGATGGATGAGTGAACGGGAGGGATGGGAACTAGATAACAAAACTACAAAGCCTTTGCGATTAGTTTGTATGGAATGAGAAAGGTAGTAGATTAGATAAGGGTAGGTTGCATTTGCTAAGAAAATGAAATGGTTGGGGAATGCCTGATTGGAGCTTGCATGTCTTTGTCTTTGCAGCTGCAATTGCTCTCTCCCATGATTTCTGGAGGTGGGATAGACAACTGGTAGAGAGAGGGTGAACAGAGTGGCTGGTATAAAAGAGTAAAGGATGTCATAATTTGATTTTGAGAATGTTACCTGTGGAGATTTGGAACAACCCACGTATTACCATACATGAAAAAATTCTCCACTGGAAGGAATGGGCTTAAGAAGGGAATACAGATGGTTGAATATTTGATACATTGGTAGGAAGGGGCCCCAATTTGAGGAATGGCACTCCTTTAAGGATCAGTATCAAGTGCCAGCAGATGCTTTGTTTCAGGTAGTTAGGTGATGGATGAGAAAGAGAGAATTCAAATTATACACTAGAAAATGACAGATTGTGATGAGAGGTCAATGTTGTTGAACCAAAGAAAGTGGGAGGTGAAAATATCATGTAGTATGTTCTATAAGATGCTTTTAAAGCACAAATATGGAAGGGAGATAAATAAATTGAAAAGGAGATGGGAAGATTGGGAAGGAATCAGGTTTTTGAACAAGAATAGAGCACTGTCTTAATATTGGAGCTAAATTAAATGTGTTCCCAATAATATGGGATCATTGCATGCACTGGTTGCACAGGTTCATAGGGTCATAGGTGTGTACTAGGCTAATGGCCCTGGAGCCTTTACAAGCCTAGCCCATAGAAGTGCCCTGGCATTGTGCCACCCGACGTTAGTTCCCAGTGTATCTATCAAATAGAGCCACTGGCGTGATCCCCAGGGTGAACTTTCTATTGCCCATCCACTCATAAAGATTTGCCATGAAGAGGGACAGCAAGGTGTGCTGCTTGACATGTACTGGAAGTCTTTTCCAGAGCATGGGCAGTATCTGGGTGAGGAACCTGTCCCTCCAGCATGTTCTGTTGATTGCGGTAATGAGGTTGAGGTCTCTGGAGCGTGTGGTGTGGAGGGATTGGGATTTCTTTAGATGTAGAATTTCAAACAGAGCTGGGTCAGACATGGCTTTGTAAGTCAAGCAGAGATCACCTCTAAGTAGGCGATATGAGACAGAGAATAGCTGGAGTATTTTCAGTCTGTCCTTGTAGGACATGTGTTTAACACCTAGGATCCTCTTCGTGAGGTACCTTTGAGGCCTCCCAGCTGTTGCAAGTGTCTAGTGTGGTACATGCCAAATAGGGCATTACACTCGATGATTGGTCTAATGAGGGAAGAGTAGAGAGAGAGAGAGATGATGACCTCTTTCTTCCTGGATGCAAAACCCTTGGTAATGAGATGCGCCACAGAGAAGGACTTTCTGACCACAGTGGCAATGTGGTGGTCGAAAGAGAAGTCGCTGTCAACCTGTGTCCCCAGATCTCTTATAACGCCTTCAGTGTTCAGTGGGCTCCCATTGATGTGGTAATTAGTGGGAACTGAGTTTTTGGTGGATTAGAACTCCAGTGTAATTAATGGAACATTATAAAACAGAGGAGAAAAAACGTTGGAGATGTGGACAGATACAAGCAGGAAGTTTGCTTATGTTTTGGGAGTGTTGGTATATTGAACAATGCTATGTGGATTTAATTTTTGACTGGTAAATAATTTTTTATTAGCAAGCCCCCAGATGATGGAGATTTTGTTTGTTTGCCCTAGGAATGGAAGGCTGAGGATGGACAGAGTCAGATAAAAGTATAATATTAATGGGATGGGTAAGGAGTTGTTTAGCTATGACTTGGATAAGGAGGTGTTTGCTGGAACAGAGCTGATGTGGTGAAAAAGAATATTATGGCTTATTACTGAGTGTCATGTATGCAATTAGAAAGGGAAAAGAAAAGAGAAATGGGCACAAAATGGAAGAAAGTGAAGGAGTTTGATGAACTGGAGCCAAACTGATCAGGGGCTTGAAATGATCTAATTTCTGAATGAAAGACAGGCGGTGGTTCATTTTTACTATTGAACTGAACTTATTAACGCTTAGAATGCTTAATTGGTCATTATATTCTGTATCATGTGTGGCATGGCATTTTTGATTGTTGTTCTCTTACTTGTGGCATTGTTTTCAATAAAAACAAAACTAAAACAGAGCTTTTGCAAGATGAATTGACACAGAGATGATTCAATATGTTTTGTAAGGTGGTAACAATGTTAATTTTAAACAAGGCAGTTGTGTTTTTCTTTAAGATGGGAGAATTACATAACTGAGATTTAAAGAAATGGAGGCTTGTTTTGGCTGTTTCTTAAGCATAACAAGGAATATGCTGATGAAGGTCTTTAGTAGTTTGAGTAAAGTACTAGATGACAAGACAGCACACAGGTAAATGAAGGTAAGACTAGCACAAAGGTAAATGAAGGTAAGACTAGAAGTTTAGCTCAAAGAGTTAATGATATGCTTTGCTAAAATGTTATGCTGTAGTCCTAGGTTTGATTTCTACTGTCTACATTTGCCTGCTGTATAATTCTAAGCAAGGTACTTTAAGTATTTCTCCTGGGTCACCACTGAAATGAATCACTTATGCCTAGACAGAATACATGCCAAATGAATAAATAAAAAATGATTTATGGCCCCTGGAAGAATATGACTTTTGTTAGAGGAAAGGAAGAAGGGAAGAATGAAAGGATATTATATACTATGAAATAGGCTTTTTGCAATTTGGCTCACAAAGAGTTGTATGGCAAAAAAAGAAATTTAAATAAAGGGAAATGGAAGTGTTTTGGTAAGTGGGGGGACTGTACATTATTTTCACATACTTAGCTGGGTTTAGTAGGGTTGGCCGCCCTTCAGATCTCTTTTACACGCGATATATATATATATATATATATATATATATATATATATATATATATATATATATATATATATATATAAGCAGGTATTTTAGAACTTTGTCAGATCTAAGAAAGTAGTAAACATGAATGCTGAAGTAGTGCATGGATGGTATGCATAATCTGTGTGCTAGAAAAGGATACAGGCGGAGGGCTGAGTGTTTTACAAGTACGGGTTCTCATCCATGAAAAAAGAGGTCATTGTTCCCCTCTACTCGTCACTCATTAGACCCATTATAGAGTACAACGCCCCTTTTGGAATGTACCTCATAAGACATCTGCAGCAGCTGGAAAGGTCACAGAAGTATCTCACAAAGAGGATTACTGGCCTCAAACAAATGCCCTACACTGACCGCCTCAAAAACTCCAACTTTACTCCATAGCATATCGCCTACTCTGAGGTGATCTCTGCCTAACATATAAAGCTATGTCAAACCCAGAGCTGTTGGACATGCTACACCTAAAGAAATCGCAATCCCTCCGAGCTACATGCTCTAGGGACCTAAACCTTGTCACCACAATAAACGGGACAT
>NC_056735.1:159374404-159432201 GCF_019279795.1 Protopterus annectens
AACTTGTCAATTTAAAAAGATAGTAACACACACAAAAATATTTTTTTAAATAAACAAACACAATGCTTTAACATAAAACAATTATGTAAAACCACCCAAAAACAACTTAATAAACTTTAACAGTGTGCGTTCTGTCAGTAAGTCAGTTGGTAACCCATCGAGTGACGTAGGGATTAATGCCCAGCTTAGTAAGTTTATCTATGATTCCAGAGTGGTGGATGGTGTCAAAGGCCTTGGCAAGGTCCAGATAGGCTGTGTGGACCACCTTACCCTTGTCCACAGCTCTGGAGACTGATTCAAAGAAGTCATTCAGGTTCAGGAGACAAGATTGGCCCTTCATGAACCCAAACTGTGTGGGGTCCAGTGTTTGAAGGTTGCCAATGTCTTTGCTTATAAGTTCCATGATAATACGTTCCATGGCCTTGCAGATCAGGCTTGTCAAACTGATGGGGCAGTAGTTCCCAGGATCCAAGGTGGATCCCCCTTGTGGAGTGGGATAACTGTAGCTGTGTGCCACTCAGTGGGCATGAAGTCTGAGGTGAGGCTATGATTAAACATGACACTTAGGTGAGGTGCCAGTTCATTTTGTAGTTCATGTAGTACACAGCCAGGGATGTCGTCTGGTCCCATGGATGATGTATTCTTAGCTTTGGAGAGTGTTTCTTACCTGTGTGGCCATTATTACCTGAATTTGGCAATCTTTCGGTATTGAGAAGAGCCTATTAGGGGGTGAGAGGGGGGTGAAGTTTGCACTGAATCGATCTGCCAGGATGTTGGCAATATCCATGGGATTAGTATATTTAATGCCATTCTGTTGTAGCTCAGAGCAGATCTGACCATTGCCATTTAGATTCTTGACATAGCTATAGAATGCCTTGTGGTTGTCTTTTGGAATCTTTGGCAATTTTATTTTTGTAACTAGCTTTGGAGGATTTTATGAGGGATCTCAGCTTCTTACTGAGGCTGGTAAGGGAGCTTTTTGCATCCTGGGATTTTCCTCTTTTCTGCAACAGTTTCTTCCTTTTGTTGTAAAGTTTGTTTATGGCAAGGGACCACCAGATTGGCTTCCTTTTTTTGGAGGAGAGCGCCTTGGTTCTATTGGGGATGGCATGATTCATGCATGAGTGGATGTGCTCATACAGTGCCTTAGTGCAGGATTCAACAGTCGAACTTTCAGTTCCCGTCTGCATGGGTGTCATGAAGTTTGTCACTTCTGACTTGAGTAGCATGAAGTTGGCTTTGGAATAGTTTTTTTACGGAGGTTTCCTTACTGGCGGGTGGGGGTGGGATGTGGATGTCAAGGGTGATTGCTTATGGTCAGACCTGACCAACGAGGGGGTGACCATAAATGTGGGGCCTCGATTTCCCATGTTGGTAATGATATTGGAGCCCCTGGTGGGACTAAGGAATAGTTGATCCAGGGCGTTGGAATGTATGAAATCAGTTGGGCAAATGTGTTGGTACATGAGTAGTTTTCCCAGTTAATGGCAGGGTAGTTGAAATCACCCAGTATTAGGGTGTTTGGTTGTATCTTAATATTTTCCAGTATGTTTAGAAAGGTGAAGTGAGAATCTTGGGGCATGGTGGGGGATCTGTAGCAAGCCAAAATTTGGTTTGCAGTCTTACTTAGTGTTAGTTGCACCTGGAGAATTTCAGACACATTGTGTTGGGCAACTAGCCTGGTGTTGTGAATATCCTTGGTGAATATAGGCACTCCTCCACCTTTAGTGTTTTGGTCCTGGTTTGGTGGCCAAAAAGTGTGGTAAGAGTTGTAGTCTGGTATTGCAGGGGTGCTCTCTGGAGCCTTGAACCAGGTCTCAGTTACTGCACAGATATCAATGTTCTCCATTTTTAGGAGTGCCTCAAGAGAGTGCATTTTGAGGTTTGGACTTCTAGCATTGAGTACCATTACCTTCAGATTTTTGCATGCTTGTACCTGTTACAGTGGTGGTTTTGTCCTTTGAACTTTGCCTAAAAAAGGCACTATATGGGTGGTGAGAGCCTTAGCCAGTAACCTGAATCCCAGGGGCAACAGGTGCAGACCATCTCTGGCAAAGCATTGTGGTCTGTTGATCATGTCATCCCAGGCAGACAGATACTGGATCCCCTTTGAATGACACCAGAAGCTTAGCCAATTGTTGAAGTCAATAATTTTGTCCTTATACTGTGGTATCATTCTGGGCAAAGGCAGGATGCTACTCAGGGCTAGGGTCATACCTGCCTGGGCCACATGATCCGAGAGCTCTTCCATGTCTCTTTTCATGTAGTCCAGGGAGGTACATCTCAAGTCATTCACTCCAACATGGAAAATAACAGTCATATTTGTACTTGTTGTGGAATGACTTGAGTGCATCCGTTATGTGGCAGATCCTGGCACCCGACAGGCAGCTGACTGTAATTTTCTCCTTGTTCAGCCTGGTGAGTGGGACATCAGTGTGCCTGACTATAGAGTCATCTATGACTAAAGTGTTGGGTACATTGTCTTGCCTTAGGGGCTGTTGTTGGGTGGCACACTGGTGTTGTGAGCTATGTGACACTTTGGTTGTGATTGGTGTTTGTTTGCATTTCAGCTTCTGAGGTCCTTGTTGCTTGGGAAGGTTAATGGACCTCCACATATGTGGGTTTAGTGTTGCTATATGTGGGTGATGGTGGTGTGGGTTTAGAAGGGCTATGTGTTGCTTGACTGTCTAGCACAATCTTGGGTGGAGAGAGCTTTGCTTCCAGTTTGGCTATGTAAGTGCATCTCTCGCAGGTTGTAGTGTTGGGTGGTAGGAGGAGAGGGTTGTCTCTGACCATGAGGCAATTGCTGCATTGCCCCAGTATGCCCAGATTCACCAGGTGGACAGGCAAAATGACCGGAAGCTGACCCTTGGACATGCCTGGTTTGGCACTTTTTTTTTTTTTTTTTTTTGTAAAGTACAAGAGCTGTTTTCCCTTACCTTAGCAAGGTACTTTGCAGTTATAGGCTAAGTGCATACGATTACTTTCTCCTTATTAACAAGGAACATTGAGTGCTTGTATCAGTTTAAGACTTCCTAGTGCTTTCCAGCAAGTTTTAAAGCAAGTGCTAGTCACAGGGATGCTTAAAGGTAAGATGAAAAAAATATTTATCCTAAACACTGCAGTGTGCACTAGAGGAGTTAGATGTGAAAGTAGATAACTTAAGTTTTGCCTGTCTAAAAAGTTAAGTTTTAGTGGAGAGTCACTATTTTTAAAACAGGAAGATAGACTGAAAGGGGGTGGTCACTTTTGTATTCTGGTACTATGGAATACAGTCGGATGGCCAATAAATTTAAATAGTTGAAGGGGAGTAATTTCACAAAATGATAATTTTGTGTTTACACACACAACCCAGTAAAAACAGAAAGGAAATGAGATATATGGTCAAATTAACATAAGTGGAAGGCAAGTAGAAAGACAGTGGTATTCAAGAACACTACAGTAACCAGGTGGGAGGGTGGGGAAAAAATTCTGCCTGACTCACAGTTGGACTCTCTCCTCATCTCTAGCTTCTTCTCAAGTATTTGTCTCAATGCAAACATCAGGTCAATTGTGCTGCATCCTGATCTGAATCCAAACTGCTCATCTCCCATCTTACATTGTATTACTTTGCGTATCCATTTATCAATCATCCTCTCCAGGACTTTCATGCAATATGATAGGAGCTTGATGCCTCTGTACTGCCCACAGTTGTGGATGTCCCCTTTGTTTTTGTACACTGGCACAAGTATGCTTATTCTCCAGTCATCTGTGATACGCCTTTATCTCCACAGTGCTATTAGTACCCTCAGGAGCCATTTCTTTCCAATCTCACCCAGCATCTTTATCATATCAGTTGTGACCTCATCTGAGCCTGCTGATTTCTCTGACTTCATCTTCCTTAGTGCTGTTCTTACTTCTTCTGTGGTGGGCTCCACTTCTTCTCTCACCATAAGCTGTTTCTGGAGCAGTACAGCTTCTGTGGGGTTTTCTTCATTCAGAAGTTGCTGGAAATACTCCTTTCATCTGCCTTGGATGTCCTCTGGGATGGTGAGCATCTTATTGTTAGGGCTAATATGATATTCCCTTCCTACTCAACACATGTAAAGCTCAAATTTCAGTTTTTAATTTTTTAAACATTCATGTATTTAAATGTTATATTTGTTGTATGTATAGTACAGTTTTTAACTATCTGTTTCACATGCATTTTATTTATTTTTGCACAAGCACTTTATGAACATTTCATTCTTGATTAAGACATCATGCAAGCATTTGTATATATGTACCTTTAAGAAAAGGCAGTCAGACAATGTGATTTTGGTGCCAATTTACAGATAAAAAGAAGTCAAAATGTATGTTCTTGGTTCTGATGAAATCTGAGTCCTTCAGATGAAAGCGCTTAACCAGGAGTGTGTTACTAATACTAGAGTTGTTTTATGTGGATCGAGTTGAATAAAGAACAAAGTATTTTTATTCAAAAGAAGTGTTCATGGATTTTGTATTTGGTCCTGTTCGAGCTAAGGAGTGGTCTTCGCTTATTTGCTTTTGAGTTTTTACCTTTGGGTCATTCTTTTTACTTTATTTTGTTGTTGATATGGCTGAGACCGCTTCTCCAACTGCTTCATTGAGCAGGACTGAATACACGGAGCTTCGGGCGGAAGTGACGTCATTGCAGGGCGACGTCAGTAGGCTTCTCGAGCTTGTGGGGAAGCTTACAGACAGTATACAGACCGTTGGTATTACGGAGATGTTAAAGAATAAATCAGGGACTGAAATACAGTCGTCACCGAGAGATATGGATATTTTTGCCACTGATGAGGAGATTCCCAACGGACAAGGACAATGTCATTCTACTGAAACGCCTATTACAAGATTAGACTTGGAAAACAAAGAGGTTGATATCAACCTTTCACCAGCAGGTGATTTCACTTTTGATTTAAGTATATTGCAGCGTGATGAATTCTGTAAATTGGGTGCAAGACCGAAAGACAAAAAGGTAACTAAAACATATGCTGCATCTATGTCTAATACTCTAACGACTAAGCAACGAACTGAATTTAGAGACAGTGAAATGACTTCTAATTGTAAAAATAAGCACAAATATGTCAACAAGCAAAGTATAAGAAATGATTTAAATGATTGTTTGAATGAATTTCTAAATGATGAAAGTGTTTATTTTTCGGAAGGGGTTACCAATGCTTTAAATAAAGAAAGGAATGTGCATTCTTGTGAACATATGAAAGACAAGATTACTGCATTAGGTAAAAAACTTACTATTTTGAAATGTGCAAAAATTGATAATGCATATTTGGGAAAGTGTCTTACTTTAGGCATTGTCCCAAAGGGGATTAGATTTTTTAAACTACCGCTTGGTTTAAGGTACGAAGATGAAATTAAGAGTGATTTTAATGAAATGTTTGATGAGTTTGGTTTTTGTTTTATAAAGAAACTAATCAAATACAATGATGGGAAAATTTCCCTTTTACTGAATGAGGTGGAAATTCTGAACGAAGAAATAGTGAACAATAACAGATTTGATGAATGGCAAGAATTATATCATAAGCAGTTTTTATATGCAGAAAACAAAGCCAAAAATGTGTACAGTAGGAAATTAAGGAAAATAGAAAGGGACGTTGGTTTATATAGGGAACACCAAGTTTACATCTGGCCTCGACCATTAGAGGGTAGAAAATTTAACCAAGGACAGGAAATTTTGGATATGAATACGTATAACAGAAAGGAGAGGTTAGACGAAAACTTAAATTTTCAAGGGGGGAGACACCATCCTGCACCAAAACAATATCAGAGGAAATAGTTAAGGGTAAAAAAGAAGGCATTAACAACAAGAAAGAAACTGTAACCTGTCACCCGGTTTTATTAAATAATGACCAACAGACCCCAGAACCAGGGGTTTGTATAGAGAGAGAAATGGGAGCCCAAGGGATGAATGACAGTCCAGAAGGACAATTTAGTATACATACCAATGTTACACATAATCAGGGGCCCGTGATTCTTTCTTTCGCAGGTTTTAAAGTATACAATTATACAAACTTTTTTATTACCAATGAATTTTTCAATCTATTTAGCAAAGGTATGAAGTATATCCCATCAGTTAATTTTAAGTTAATAGATACAATAAAGGAAATTAAACTTTTTTGTAGGAGAATTAATCTGGCTATTCAATTCAGAGACGACCATGACTCGGGAACTACATACCATGAAGAGAGACTCAAGAAAAGAAGTACGTATATACCAAATTCCCACCCTCAAGTAGGAACATTTGAAAAAATGGTTTGTAGAGACATTTATAGATTAAAAAGTAATATTATGTCTAAAAATAAATTTATTCCCCCTTTTGAGGATAATTTAACTAGAGGGGAGAGAGAATGTCTAAAAAATGTAGTTAATAATAAAAACATTAGACTAATGAAACCAGACAAAGGAGGGGGTATTATTATTTTTGACTCAGAAAATTATAATAAGGCGATACAGGACATTTTGTTTAACTCAGAAAATTATGAGGAAATTTCTTTAAATCAGATAAATATTGGGCATCATAGAATTGATTTAATATTAGAAGAATACTTGTTAGACAACCGCATAACTGAAGAACTTTATAATTTTTTGAGAAATGAATACCCAAGGCTTGCTAGAATTTTCGGAATCCCTAAGATTCATAAATGTATAGAGACCCCACCCTTTAGACCTATTATTTCTGGTTCATATTCTAAGACCTATAACATGGGAGTATCTATTGACCAATGGACTAAACATATATACAATAAAGTCCCTCACATGATAAAAGACTCTTGGGAATTCCTTAGTAAAATCACACCTGACGTCTGGTCTAACAATTTGACATTCTTAACTATAGATGTCAAAGATTTATTTTCATGTATTCCTACCTCAATTGGGTTGGAATTTTTTGAGGAAAGTCTAAAAAAGTATTCAGAGTTAAGTTGGGAAAAAATTAGCCTTATTTTAGACATGATGGGGCTTATACTAGAACATAATTACATCTCTCATGATGGAGAATATTTTAGGCAGACCAGGGGAGTGGCTATGGGGGCATCTTGTGCCCCCATATTTGCAAACCTGGTCATGCTTGAATGGGAAAACAGGTTTTTGTTTCCTAGCCAATTTTACCAACATGTTTCCCTTTATTCGAGGTACCTGGACGATTTATTTATTATTTGGAAGGGGCCCTCAGAAGATATCCGTTTTTTTGTGGACTATTTAAATTCCAGTACTGAATTTTTGAAGTTTACATATAAGGTAGACAAAGTGGGTATTTCATACTTAGACACTTTTATTAGTATTTCTCATGATGGTTTTACTTCCAAAATTTTCAGAAAGTCTACCTTTTCTAACGATTATATTGAATTCACCAGTTGTCATCCACAGCATGTATTTAAAAAACGTGGTGAAGGGCCAGTTTATTCGTGCAGTAAGGATGAGCTCTTCACGAGAGATTATGGAAAAGGAAATAGAAGATATTTCAAGGATGTTTTTGGACCGAAGGTATCCAAAGAGAATGGTAGAAAATGTGGCCAATTATGTTAAAGGAAATTGGGGCATTAAATACAAACCTTTGTTAGGTCAGGTCTTATTAGAAAACAATAAAAAGAATTTGCACACAAGTAGAATAGTTTGCATTATATTGTATAGTCCTTTTTCAAACTTGGTAAAAGAAATTATAAAAAGACACAGGGAGTTACTAAACATACCCGACACCAACTTGGTTAACCTTGACAAGAACCCTATTTGTGTCTATAAAACTGCGCTTAATCTGAAAAAACTTTTGGAATTAAAAGAGGCAGGAGGGACACAAAAGGTAAAAGGGGCCACGAAAAAATGTGGTTTTTGTAAGCAATGCAAAAGTATTAATGGCAATAGTGTGGTCACACTTGACAATTTTATGAGAACTAGGTGTAAGAGTTTAGTCGGAAATTGCAATAGTCAGAGGGTAGTATACCTGGCTACTTGCTCACTCTGTTCTGCCTATTACATAGGCAAAACAGAAAGGAAACTTAAGACTAGAATTCTGAACACCTTTACAGAATCAAGAAGAAAGATACAAAAATGCTCTTAGTAAGCATATTTTGGAGAAAGGACAAGACCACACTTTTAGTTTTATGATCATTGACCAGGTGGAGACAGCTATGTATGGTGGTAATTGGAAAATTTGGTTATCATACAAAGAAAGTGAGTGGCAGATACTTTGTGATGCCACCACTGCACCTGGGTTAAATGATTTCATTAGTATAAAGCCTTTTTTAAGTCTGGACAGGACTTAAATTATTTATAGGTCTTTTATTTATTGCCTTTATATATTGTATTTATTGCATTTGCATTTATGGCTAGTTTTACCCCCTTATAATAAATAGCATCTTATTGTTAGGGCTAATATGATATTCCCTTCCTACTCAACACATGTAAAGCTCAAATTTCAGTTTTTAATTTTTTAAACATTCATGTATTTAAATGTTATATTTGTTGTATGTATAGTACAGTTTTTAACTATCTGTTTCACATGCATTTTATTTATTTTTACACAAGCACTTTATGAACATTTCATTCTTGATTAAGACGTCATGCAAGCATTTGTATATATGTACCTTTAAGAAAAGGCAATCAGACAATGTGATTTTGGCGCCAATTTACAGATAAAAAGAAGTCAAAATGTATGTTCTTGGTTCTGATGAAATCTGAGTCCTTCAGATGAAAGCGCTTAACCAGGAGTGTGTTACTAATACTAGAGTTGTTTTATGTGGATCGAGTTGAATAAAGAACAAAGTATTTTTATTCAAAAGAAGTGTTCGTGGATTTTGTATTTGGTCCTGTTCGAGCTAAGGAGTGGTCTTCGCTTATTTGCTTTTGAATAAATTTAAATAGTTGAAGGGGAGTAATTTCACAAAATTATAATTTTGTGTTTACACACACAACCCAGTAAAAACAGAAAGGAAATGAGATATATGGTCAAATTAACATAAGTGGAAGGCAAGTAGAAAGACAGTGGTATTCAAGAACACTACAGTAACCAGGTGGGAGGGTGGGGAAAAAATTCTGCCTGACTCACAGTTGGACTCTCTCCTCATCTCTAGCTTCTTCTCAAGTATTTGTCTCAATGCAAACATCAGGTCAATTGTGCTGCATCCTGATCTGAATCCAAACTGCTCATCTCCCATCTTACATTGTATTACTTTGCGTATCCATTTATCAATCATCCTCTCCAGGACTTTCATGCAATATGATAGGAGCTTGATGCCTCTGTACTGCCCACAGTTGTGGATGCCCCCTTTGTTTTTGTACACTGGCACAAGTATGCTTATTCTCCAGTCATCTGTGATACGCCTTTATCTCCACAGTGCTATTAGTACCCTCAGGAGCCATTTCTTTCCAATCTCACCCAGCATCTTTATCATATCAGTTGTGACCTCATCTGAGCCTGCTGATTTCTCTGACTTCATCTTCCTTAGTGCTGTTCTTACTTCTTCTGTGGTGGGCTCCACTTCTTCTCTCACCATAAGCTGTTTCTGGAGCAGTACAGCTTCTGTGGGGTTTTCTTCATTCAGAAGTTGCTGGAAATACTCCTTTCATCTGCCTTGGATGTCCTCTGGGATGGTGAGCAGGTTGTTGCTGGCATCCCTTATGAAGGGTGTCTGACTATCTTCTTTATCTTTCTGTCTTTGTCTTGCAGCTTGATATAGTTTCTCTGTGCCCCTTACTGAGTCACTTTCCAGAACTTGATACAGTGTCTCCGATGCCCTATTATTTGCTATTGCAACTTCTTTCTCAGCTTCTTTGTTAGCCAAGCAGTGATCCTTCCTAGCCTGGTCAGTTTTTGCTGTCTCCCACTTCTTCCTGCACTCCTTTTTTCTTTTGATTACTTCCTGGACTTCTGCATTCCACCACCAGCTTTCCTTATGTACCTTATTTCCATACCTCACTCGGCCACATATCTTTTCTGTAGTCCTAACACATGCTGTTTTTAGGCACTTTCTTCTTCAACTCCACTTATTTCCTCCTCTTCTTGGGGTACTACAACCCTGAGTAATTCCTTCTCTGACCACTGCTTGCAGCTGATTGTGGCAACTAGTGGTTTATGCTGTGGGCTGACTGTTTCACTGGGGATGACTTTGCAATCATGGATTCTGCCCCAATGCCTTTTCCTTACTAGGAGGAAGTCTACCTGAGTTGCATGTTGACTACTCTTGTATGTGATCTTGTGACTGTCTCTTTTTCTGAACTATGTGTTGACTACTATCAAGCCATTTGCCAGACAGAAGTCTAGAAGGGCTTCTCCTTCTTTATTCCTGTTTCCCTACCCATGTGGACCCAGGCAGTCCTCATATCCTGTTCTGTCTGTCCTGATATGTGCATTCAAGTCACCCATTATCAACACCAATTCATGTTGTCCTGCTTTATCTAGTAGGTCCTGGAACTGCTGTCTGAATGCACTCTTTGCCTCACTTTCACAGCCCTGCTGTGGGGCATAGGTTAAGATTATGAATACTGGCCTGTCATTACACTGGAGTCTGACTGCCATGAGTCTGTCATTAATTCTGATGATATCCCTGCTACATAATACATACAGTCAGATAATATACAACTAATAAACTATATACACAAAAGAGTCACTTGCCCATCAAGGTGGAACAATGGACTACAGACCTTAAACTATCTAAAAGTTTATACAATGAAGTTAAGAATTAACATTCTTTAGGGATTGGGAGGGTGGCTGAATGGCTAAGGTGTTTGCCTTACAAACACAAGGTGCAGGTTTTGAGTCTCACAAGGGATAATTGGCTAAGCTTAAAATGGCTCTCAAGGGCAGTTAACTTAGTACTAAACTATGAACCTATGAACATCCCTAAAACAGGAAAGATGGAAGTTAGAACGAAAGAATGGTATATGTATTAACCCTTGTCTGTTCTCTATCCCTAGAGAAAGAAAAATAATGGGTGCTAGATGCTATTGCAATACATAGTCAAATAATACACTCCAATATTCAACAAAGTGGAATTGTAGCTTTTGGTTATGCATTAAAAGCTTGTAAGCTGTTAGTTATTTGATTGCCATTTGTTTATACCCTTCCCACGAGAGTAGTGTTCTATTGTTCCAGTTTAAGGTAATATAGAGTTTAATTAGGGTGAATAAAGTGACTAAAATACGTATTTGTAGTTTCATCAAACCGGGTGGTGGAATATGCAGCATAGTGAACTTCCAGGAGAAGGCAGACTTCTCATATCCCATTTTTTGTAGTCTAACATTTAAGGAACACCAAAGCCTGTAGGAGTATTTGCAGTTCCAAAGGATATGGAGGAGATCTGCCTTTTGGAGGTCGCAGTAGGGACAGAAAGGAGAGGTTGTGGAGCAGAATTTATTTAATGTGGATGGGGTGAGATATGCATTGTTTAATATCATTAGTTGTGTATAACTAAATTTTTAAAAGGAATATAGTCTGAGGTAATGTGGATAGATTGGGATATATGATTGACTGAAATTGTTGGATTTAGATCATTCCAGTAGTTTGAGAAGAGGACCTCATTTTGGTATCTGAGTGATACAATTAGCTTGCATGTATTTGAAATAATTTACTTTTCATAGAGAGTAGGGTCCATAGGGTTTTACAAGCATTTATATCATTAATGTCTAGTTTGGGATCCTCTAAGAGGTTGACACACATTTCTCTGAGCTGTCTCAGTATAATGGTATAACTTTTGGGAAGATTTAGGGCAAGTCTCATCTCTGAGATGGGCTGGTTCCTAAAAGGGTAAAAATCTAATAAACATTTCTCCTTTAAAAGAGGAAAATTATTTAAGTTGAGCATTATATTATTAAGTTTAAGATTTGGGTTAAGGTGTATTGGTTGCAGGATTTTGAAAGTGCTGCATAGGTTTAGTGAATCAAGGAGTTTGTGTACGCTGGTTATTTTATTCTTTAAGGATATGTGTAGTTTAGTGGTTTTCATAGTCTCATTATTAAGAAAAGGGAGGACTGTAGAATTAAAACCGAGAATCTTAACATATTGATAGAATAGTTCTATCCAAGATGGAGTCCATGTCCTATTGTTTGGATTTAAGATGAAAATTTCTATTATTCTGTTAGAGTTTATTATGCTATAATATAATTTGAAATCAGGTAGGTTAAGACCCCTCTTATTTCTGGGATATATCAATTTTGGGTACCCAATTCTGACTGATTTAGGGGACCATATGAAGTTGGATAAGAAGAAGTATAACATTTTGAAAAAATAATTATGCACTTTCACATTGGCAGCAGTAAAAACATATAGTTGTCTTGGCAATATGTTCATCTTACTAATGGCCTCTTTTGATAGGAATGGGAGCTGTAATTTCTTCTGTCTAAGACGGTCTTGTAAGGTTAACCACAAATTTGTAATATTGTTTTGATAGGACAACTTTGAGTCTTGGTGAAAAGATATACCTAAGTACTTTAAGGAATTATTTATAGTTTCATAGTTTCATAGTATAGTACTAGGCTATCTGCCCTGGGGCATTTGTAAGCCTAGCCATAGTGATGTGGCTTTTGCCACCCCATGAAATGGTACAAAAAATGTACAGAATAAATTTAGAATACTGTGCCTCTGTCTAGTAGTGACACAATGAAGGTCCCCTTATATAATAGAATTAGTTTACTGTGCCCCTGTCTAGCAGTGACACAGATGTGACCCCGGGGTAAACTTACGATCTCCCATCCACTCATCAAGATTTCTCTTGAAGAGAGTCAGTGAGGGGCTCTGCCTAATACGAACTGGGATCTTGTTCCAAAGCATGGGAAGCCTCTGGATTATGAATCTATCCCTCCAGCATGTCCTATTCATACTTGTGCCAAGGTTTAAGTCTTTAGCTCTCGTGGTCCTGATGGATTTGGATTTTTTGAGGTGGAGCATGTCCATCAGATCCTGATTGGACATGGCCTTGTACGTCAGGCAGAGATCACCTCTGAGCAGGCGGTATGCTACTGAATAGAGCTTAAGTTTCTTTAGTCTGGCAGAATAAGACATATGTTGGAGACCCTTGATCCTCTTGGTGAGGTACTTCTGTGGTCTCTCCAGCTTTTGCAAATGCTGGGTGAGGTACATACCAAATGGGGCATTGTACTCAATCATGGGTCTGATGAGGGAGGAATATAGGGGTACAATGACATCCTTGGATCTGGATGTGAATCCCTTCATGATGAGGTGTGCAAGGTAGAATGTTTTTCTAACCACTTTGGCAACGTGGGTGTCAAATGAGAGGTCGCTATCAATTTGGGTCCCTAGGTCTCTGGTTACTTTTTCCGTACTCGGTGGGTTGTTGTCTATGTGATAATTTGTGGGTACTTTGTTTTTCCCAAAGGGGATGACTATACATTTTTTGGCATTTAGTTTAAGGCCGTGACTCCGGCACCAGTTGTCCGTTTCTGTGAGGCCTTTTTGTAGGATGTGTGTGTCTGCTGGTGTATCGACTATGGTGCCTAGTTTGCAGTCATCTGCAAACTTTGTCAGCCACAGCCCTCCCATGTTTGCTTTAACATCTGAGAAATAAATGCCTAACAAGAGGGGTCCCAGGACAGATGCCTGTGGGACACCACTTGTGAGTGGCTTTGAGTCTGACATTGCTCCAGCGATTTTAACTTTATTGGTTCTGTCCTTTAGCCAGTTTGCAACCCATCTAGTGACATAAGGGTTTACTTTTAAGCTGTTGAGCTTATCTATGATGCCTGAGTGGGGTATTGTGTCGAAGGCCTTAGCCAAGTCCAGGTATGCTGTATGGACTGCTTTGCTCTCATCAATGGCTCTAGTGACTGTTTCAAAAAAGTCAACCAGGTTTAAAAGGCAGGATCTGCCCTTTACAAAGCTGAACTGGGTGGGGTCAAGTGTCTGTAGGTCCCCTATGTCTCTGTTTATGAGTTCCATAATGATTCTTTCCATAGCTTTGCAGACCAGGCTGGTTAAGCTTATGGGGCGGTAGTTTCCAGGGTCTGTAGAGGCACCCCCTCTTGTGGAGTGGGACCACTGTTGCTGTACGCCAGTGTTCAGGTACATATCCCGAAGTAAGGCTAAGGTTAAATAGAATTTTTATGTGTGGGTTTAGCTCCTCTTGGAGTTCACGTAACACGCAACCCGGGATACCGTCAGGTCCCATTGATGCTGTGTTTTTTGCTTTGTTTAGGGCGGTTCTTACTTGGACATCTGAGATGACAGGGAGATTACATTCAGCTGGTATAAGTATTTCTTCTTTTGGGGGTGAGGGAGGGGAGAAATTTGCACTGAACCTGTCAGCCAGAATGTTGGCAATATCTGTGGGTTCAGTGTATTTTTTGTTGTTGTGAACCAACTCTGAGCATATCTGAGGGTTTCTGCCCAGGTTTCTAACATAGCTGAAGAAGGCTTTGTGGTTATCTTTAGTGTCCTTAGTGATTTTTCTCTCAAAGTTGGCCTTGGATGTTTTTATGAGAGAATGTAGTTTTCTGCTAATGTTGATCAGAGATGTCTTCCCTTCATGGGATTTTGCTCTGACGTGCAGTAGCTTCCTTCTTTTGTTATACAATTTGTTTATGGCTGAGGTCCACCACACAGGACACTTACCTTTGGTGGAGAGGGACTTGGATTTATTTGGGATTGCATGATCCATGCATTCTTGGAGATGTCCATAGAAAGCATTTGTGAAGGATTCGGCATTGTGGGATGTGGTATCCACTGGCACAGTGGGCTTAAAGGATACCATCTCAGTCTTAAGAAGAGTGAAGTCTGCTTTTGAGAAGTTTTTCACTGTGGTCTTTTGTGCTGGGGTGGAGGTGGGATATGTATATCCAGGGTGATTAGTTTGTGGTCAGATCTCACTAGTGAGGGGTATACTTCCAGTGTGGAGCATTTTGTCCCCATGTTTGTGATGATCAGGTCTAGTATATTATCTCCCCTAGTGGGAGAGGTGACTAGTTGTTCAAGTGCATTTGAATTTATGAATTCCAGGAACCTTTGGGCTAGGGTATTAGGGCTAGAATAATGTACCCAATCTATGTTTGGGTAGTTGAAGTCTCCCAGTATGATGGTATTTTGTGATACATTCATATCCTCCAATGTATTCAGGAAGGCTGAGTGGGGCTCTTGAGATTGGGAGGGTGGTCTGTAACATGCTACCAGTTGTATAGCAATTTTGCCTATGGTTAGTTGCACCTGTATGGTCTCTGATGCTTCATGTGTTGCTGCTAACCTGGAGGTGTGGGTGTCCTTGATGAATATGGACACTCCCCCTCCCTTTGTGGTTCGGCCCGGGTTTTGAGGCCGAAAGGCATGATACGAGGTATAGCCTGGTAGCACTGGGGTGCTCTCAGGAGCCTTGAACCAGGTTTCAGTTACTGCACAGACGTCAATGTTCTCCATGCTGAGGAGTGCATCAAGTGCCTGCATCTTGAGATTTAGGCTTCTGGTGTTGAGCAGCATTACCCTTAGTTTTTTTCCATTTTTGTTTTCTAAGGAGGTGGGTTTGTCTTTTGAGCCTTGCTTAAAAAAGGCACTATGGGGGTGGCAAGAGCCTTAGCCAGTATCCGGAAGCCCAGTGGTGACAGGTGTAAGCCATCCCTTGTGAAGCAGCGTGGCTTGTCCAACATGTCATCCCAGGCAGACAGACATTGGATCCCCTTAGAATGACACCAGTACTTGAGCCAATTGTTAAAGCTGATCATCTTGTCTTTGTATTGTGGTATCATTCTTGGTGAGGACAAGATGCTGCTCAGGGTCAGGGTCATACCAGCCTGGGCTACATAATCAGAGAGCTCCTCTATGTCTCTTTTCATGTAATCCAGGGAGGTATGTCTCAGGTCATTCACACCAGCATGGACAATGACGGAGTCATATTTGTACTTGTTTTGGAGCGACTTGAGTGCGTGTGTTATGTGGCGGATCCTAGCTCCTGATAGACAGCTCACAGTCACCCTCTCCTTGTTCAGCCTGGTCAGCAGGACATCAGTGTGTCTGACTATAGAGTCACCTATTACTAGTGTATCAGGCAAGGTGTTTGGCCTTAAGGGCTGTGATTGGTTGACACACTGATTTATTGAAGTATGTGTTGCATGTGTTTTGTTTTGAGGTGGTGGATTTTTGGATGTCTGCTTTCGGAGCCTTGGTTATTTTGGTAAGTTTTTTATTAGAGCCTCCGAGTATGTCTTTGTGTTTTTATGTGTTTGGTTTGCAGTTGTGGTAGGACTATGTGGGACTGGGATTGTTGTGTGTGTGGTTACCATCTCCTCCTGTCTGGTCATGCCAGCCCTGAGTTGAGAGAGTTCAGCCTCCAGTTTGTCTATATAGTTGCATCTCTCACAAGTATTTGTGTTTGTTGGGAGGAGGAGAGGGTTGTCAGTGTACATGAGACAATTGTAGCATTGTCTCAAGATACCCAGATTGACCAGCTGAACTGGAGAGGATGCCAGTAATCTACCACTCGACATGCTAGAACAGTATAAGGGAGTGCTGTACCTTTAAGGGAAGTGGATATTCACAGGGGTGGTAAGTAGATGTAGTGCTTTACTTAGTACGAGAGTGCTTACTTAGTAGAGAAGTATTGAGAACAAGTGCAAGGCTTATAATATAGTGAGTAGTCTGATTATACTAAGAGTAGAGCTTCCTTAAGGGAAAATTTGAAGAGCACATGTGGCGGAGCCAGAAGAAGTTTAACCTTGTTTAACCGGCGCTGCGCATTGCACACTACTGCGCAAAGCCGTGCAAATGCGGATTTTAAACAGTGAACTACAAAAGAGCTAGAAATGGTCCAAAACAACCAATTACTACAGCTTCTTGTGCTGAGGTCACTTCCTACAGGGAAAGGTAGGCTGCTCAAGGCTCCCCACTCCCACTGGTGAGCAAAGAAACTTCCTTCTATCCAAGTAAGGTAATGGACAACACAGGAACTACACCACATCCCAGAATACAGCAATGCCTGTAAACCAGTCTAAACTAGTCGAGGAGAGGCGGGAAAACAAAGATTATTTTTTTTGATTTTTTGTTTTTTTGATAGAAACACACAGAAAATGCAGAAACAGTGATAAATCAGTTACACAGGCTAGCCCAGAGGTGGATATTAAACAGTGAACTACAAAAGAGCTAGAAATGGTCCAAAACAACCACTTACTACAGCTTCCTGTGCTGAGGTCACTTCCTACAGGGACAGGTAGGCTGCTCAAGGCTCCCCACTCCCACTGGTGAGCAAAGAAACTTCCTTCTATCCAAGTAAAGTAATGGACAACACAGGAACTACACCACAGCCCAGAATACAGCAATGCCTGTAAACTGGTCTAAACTAGTCGATAAGAGGCGGGAAAACAAGGATTATTTTATTTTTTTTTTTTGTTTTTTTGATAGAAACACACAGAAAATGCAGAAACAGTGATAAATCAGTTACACAGGCTAGCACACTTTAGTGGGCAGCCACCACAGTTAAATTAAACAAACAAACAAACAAACTTTCGATCAAATTCGACTAAAATGTAACTTTAAGTGCAGATTTTAAAATAATGCAGCAAACAGTTAAAAACAGTTCAAGCTAGTTCAGGTAAGCTACAGAAGCTATTCCAAGTGAAAAAAAGCAAAGATACTTAAATCCAGAAAGTAGTCGCTTTTCTGAGTTCCCTGCTGCTAGGACCACTCTGCAGGACTGTGAGGAGCTTGTCTGAGCAGTATAGCCAGAAAAAAATGCCCAGCGATGGATTTTAAACAGTGAACTACAAAAGAGCTAGAAATGGTCCAAAATAATCAATTGCTACAGCGTCTTGTGCTGAGGTCACTTCCCACAGGGACAGGTAGGCTGCTCAAGGCTCCCCACTCCCACTGGTGAGCAAAGAAACTTCCTTCTATCCAAGTAAGGTAATGGACAACAGAGGAACTACACCACAGCCCAGAATATAGCAATGCCTGTAAACTGGTCTAAACTAGTCGAGGAGAGGCGGGAAAACAAGGATTATTTTTTTGTTTTTTTGTTTTTTTGATAGAAAATACACAGAAAATGCAGAAACAGTGATAAATCAGTTACACAGGCTAGCACACTTTAGTGGGCAGCCTCCACAGTTAAATTAAACAAACAAACAAACATTCGATCAAATTCGACTAAAATGTAACTTTAAGTGCAGATTTTAAAATAATGCAGCAAACAGTTAAAAAACAGTTCAAGCTAGTTCAGGGTAAGCTACAGAAGCTATTCCAAGTGAAAAAAAGCAAGGATACTTAAATCCAGAAAGTAGTCGCTTTTCTGAGTTCCCTGCTGCTAGGACCACTCTGCAGGACCACGAGGAGCTTGTCTGAGCAGTATAGCCAGAAAAAAATGCCCAGAGGTGGATTTTAAACAGAGAACTACAAAAGAGCTAGAAATGGTCCAAAACAATCAATTACTACAGGTTCTTGTGCTGAGGTCACTTCCTACAGGGACAGGTAGGCTGCTCAAGGCTCCCCACTCCCACTGGTGAGCAAAGAAACTTCCTTCTATCCAAGTAAGGTAATGGACAACACAGGAACTACACCACAGCCCAGAATACAGCAATGCCTGTAAACCGGTCTAAACTAGTCGAGGAGAGGCGGGAAAACAAGGATTTTTTTTTTGTTTTTTTGTTTATTTGATAGAAACACACAGAAAATGCAGAAACAGTGATAAATCAGTTACACAGGCTAGCCCAGAGGTGGATATTAAACAGTGAACTACAAAAGAGCTAGAAATGGTCCAAAACAACCACTTACTACAGCTTCTTGTGCTGAGGTCACTTCCTACAGGGACAGGTAGGCTGCTCAAGGCTCCCCACTCCCACTGGTGAGCAAAGAAACTTCCTTCTATTCAAGTAAAGTAATGGACAACACAGGAACTACACCACAGCCCAGAATACAGCAATGCCTATAAACTGGTCTAAACTAGTCGAGGAGAGGCGGGAAAACAAGGATTATTTTATTGTTTTTTTTGTTTTTTTTTTATAGAAACACATAGAAAATGCAGAAACAGTGATAAATCAGTTACACAGGCTAGCACACTTTAGTGGGCAGCCACCACAGTTAAATTAAACAAACAAACAAACAAACTTTCGATCAAATTCGACTAAAATGTAACTTTAAGTGCAGATTTTAAAATAATGCAGCAAACAGTTAAAAAACAGTTCAAACTAGCTCAGGGTAAGCTACAGAAGCTATTCCAAGTGAAAAAAAAAGATACTTAAATTCAGAAAGTAGTGGCTTTTCTGAGTTCCCTACTGCTAGGACCACTCTGCAGGACCACAAGGAGCTTGTCTGAGCAGTATAGCCAGAAAAAAATGCCCAGAGGCGGATTTTAAACAGTGAACTACAAAAGAGCTAGAAATGGTCCAAAGCAACCAATTACTACAGCTTCTTGTGCTGAGGTCACTTCCTACAGGGACAGGTAGACTGCTCAAGGCTCCCCACTCCCACTGGTGAGCAAAGAAACTTCCTTCTATCCAAGTAAGGTAATGGACAGCACAGGAACTACACCACAGCCCAGTATACAGCAATGCCTGTAAACTGGTCTAAACTAGTCGAGGAGAGGCGGGAAAACAAGGATTATTTTTTGTTTTTGTTTTTTGATAGAAACACACAGAAAATGCAGAAACAGTGATAAATCAGTTACACAGGCTAGCACACTTTAGTGGGCAGCCTCCACAGTTAAATTAAACAAACAAACAAACAAACTTTCGATCAAATTCAACTAAAATGTAACTTTAAGTGCAGATTTTAAAATAATGCAGCAAACAGTTAAAAAACAGTTCAAGCTAGTTCAGGGTAAGCTACAGAAGCTATTCCAAGTGAAAAAAGCAAGGATACTTAAATCCAGAAAGTAGTTGCTTTTCTGAGTTCCCTGCTGCTAGGACCACTCTGCAGGACCACGAGGAGCTTGTCTGAGCAGTATAGCCAGAAAAAAACGCCCAGAGGCAGATTTTAAACAGAGAACTACAAAAGAGCTAGAAATGGTCCAAAACAACCAATTACTACAGCTTCTTGTGCTGAGGTCACTTCCTACAGGGATAGGTAGGCTGCTCAAGGCTCCCCACTCCCACTGGTGAGCAAAGAAACTTCCTTCTATCCAAGTAAGGTAATGGACAACACAGGAACTACACCACAGCCCAGAATACAGCAATGCCTGTAAACCAGTCTAAACTAGTCGAGGAGAGGCGGGAAAACAAGGATTATTTTTTTTGGTTTTTGTTTTTTTGATAGAAACACACAGAAAATGCAGAAACAGTGATAAATCAGTTACACAGGATAGCCCAGAGGTGGATATTAAACAGTGAACTACAAAAGAGCTAGAAATGGTCCAAAACAACCACTTACTACAGCTTTTTGTGCTGAGGTCACTTCCTACAGGGACAGGTAGGCTGCTCAAGGCTCCCTGCTCCCACTGGTGAGCAAAGAAACTTCCTTCTATCCAAGTAAAGTAATGGACAACACAGGAACTACACCACAGCCCGGAATACAGCAATGCCTGTAAACTGGTCTAAACTAGTCGATGAGAGGCGGAAAACAAGGATTATTTTATTGTTTTTTTTTGTTTTTTTGATAGAAACACACAGAAAATGCAGAAACAGTGATAAATCAGTTACACAGGCTAGCACACTTTAGTGGGCAGCCACCACAGTTAAATTAAACAAACAAACAAACTTTCGATCAAATTCGACTAAAATGTAACGTTAAGTGCAGATTTTAAAATAATGCAGCAAACAGTTAAAAACAGTTCAAGCTAGTTCAGGTAAGCTACAGAAGCCATTCCAAGTGAAAAAAAAGCAAAGATACTTAAATCCAGAAAGTAGTCGCTTTTCTGAGTTCCCTGCTGCTAGGACCACTCTGCAGGACCGTGAGGAGCTTGTCTGAGCAGTATAGCCAGAAAAAAATGCCCAGAGATGGATTTTAAACAGTGAACTACAAAAGAGCTAGAAATGGTCCAAAACAATCAATTGCTACAGCGTCTTGTGCTGAGGTCACTTCCCACAGGGACAGGTAGGCTGCTCAAGGCTCCCCACTCCCACTGGTGAGCAAAGAAACTTCCTTCTATCCAAGTAAGGTAATGGACAACACAGGAACTACACCACAGCCCAGAATACAGCAATGCCTGTAAACTGGTCTAAACTAGTCGAGGAGAGGCGGGAAAACAAGGATTATTTTTTTGTTTTTTTGTTTTTTTGATAGAAAATACACAGAAAATGCAGAAACAGTGATAAATCAGTTACACAGGCTAGCACACTTTAGTGGGCAGCCTCCACAGTTAAATTAAACAAACAAACAAACAAACAAACTTTCGATCAAATTCAACTAAAATGTAACTTTAAGTACAGATTTTAAAATAATGCAGCAAACAGTTAAAAAACAGTTCGAGCTAGTTCAGGGTAAGCTACAGAAGCTATTCCAAGTGAAAAAAGCAAGGATACTTAAATCCAGAAAGTAGTTGCTTTTCTGAGTTCCCTGCTGCTAGGACCACTCTGCAGGACCACGAGGAGCTTGTCTGAGCAGTATAGCCAGAAAAAAACGCCCAGAGGCAGATTTTAAACAGAGAACTACAACAGAGCTAGAAATGGTCCAAAACAACCAATTACTACAGCTTCTTGTGCTGAGGTCACTTCCTACAGGGATAGGTAGGCTGCTCAAGGCTCCCCACTCCCACTGGTGAGCAAAAAAACTTCCTTCTATCCAAGTAAGGTAATGGACAACACAGGAACTACACCATAGCCCAGAATACAGCAAAGCCTGTAAACCAGTCTAAACTAGTTGAGGAGAGGCGGGAAAACAAGGTTTATTTTTTTGGTTTTTTGTTTTTTTGATAGAAACACACAGAAAATGCAGAAACAGTGATAAATCAGTTACACAGGCTAGCCCAGAGGTGGATATTAAACAGTGAACTACAAAAGAGCTAGAAATGGTCCAAAACAACCACTTACTACAGCTTTTTGTGCTGAGGTCACTTCCTACAGGGACAGGTAGGCTGCTCAAGGCTCCCCGCTCCCACTGGTGAGCAAAGAAACTTCCTTCTATCCAAGTAAAGTAATGGACAACACAGGAACTACACCACAGCCCGGAATACAGCAATGCCTGTAAACTGGTCTAAACTAGTCGATGAGAGGCGGGAAAACAAGGATTATTTTATTGTTTTTTTTTGTTTTTTTGATAGAAACACACAGAAAATGCAGAAACAGTGATAAATCAGTTACACAGGCTAGCACACTTTAGTGGGCAGCCACCACAGTTAAATTAAACAAACAAACAAACTTTCGATCAAATTCGACTAAAATGTAACGTTAAGTGCAGATTTTAAAATAATGCAGCAAACAGTTAAAAACAGTTCAAGCTAGTTCAGGTAAGCTACAGAAGCCATTCCAAGTGAAAAAAAAGCAAAGATACTTAAATCCAGAAAGTAGTCGCTTTTCTGAGTTCCCTGCTGCTAGGACCACTCTGCAGGACCGTGAGGAGCTTGTCTGAGCAGTATAGCCAGAAAAAAACGCCCAGAGATGGATTTTAAACAGTGAACTACAAAAGAGCTAGAAATGGTCCAAAACAATCAATTGCTACAGCGTCTTGTGCTGAGGTCACTTCCCACAGGGACAGGTAGGCTGCTCAAGGCTCCCCACTCCCACTGGTGAGCAAAGAAACTTCCTTCTATCCAAGTAAGGTAATGGACAACACAGGAACTACACCACAGCCCAGAATACAGCAATGCCTGTAAACTGGTCTAAACTAGTCGAGGAGAGGCGGGAAAACAAGGATTATTTTTTTGTTTTTTTGTTTTTTTGATAGAAAATACACAGAAAATGCAGAAACAGTGATAAATCAGTTACACAGGCTAGCACACTTTAGTGGGCAGCCTCCACAGTTAAATTAAACAAACAAACAAACAAACTTTCGATCAAATTCAACTAAAATGTAACTTTAAGTACAGATTTTAAAATAATGCAGCAAACAGTTAAAAAACAGTTCGAGCTAGTTCAGGGTAAGCTACAGAAGCTATTCTAAGTGAAAAAAAGCAAGGATACTTAAATCCAGAAAGTAGTCGCTTTTCTGAGTTCCCTGCTGCTAGGACCACTCTGCAGGACCACGAGGAGCTTGTCTGAGCAGTATAGCTATAAAAAAACACCCAGAGGCGGATTTTAAACAGTGAACTACAAAAGAGCTAGAAATGGTCCAAAACAACCAATTACTACAGCTTCTTGTGCTTAGGTCACTTCCTACAGGGACAGGTAGGCTGCTCAAGGCTCCCCACTCCCACTGGTGAGCAAAGAAACTTCCTTCTATCCAAGTAAGGTAATGGACAACACAGGAACTACACCACAGCCCAGAATACAGCAATGCCTTTAAACTGGTCTAAACTAGTCAAGGAGAGGCGGGAAAACAAGGATTATTTTTTTTGTTTTTTTGTTTTTTTGATAGAAAGCCACAGAAAATGCAGAAACAGTGATAAATCACTTTCACAGGCTAGCACACTTTAGTGGGCAGCCTCCTCAGTTAAATTAAACAAACAAACAAACAAACTTTCGATCAAATTTGACTAAAATGTAACTTTAAGTGCAGATTTTAAAATAATGCAGCAAACAGTTAAAAAACAGTTCAAGCTAGTTCAGAGTAAGCTACAGAAGCTATTCCAAGTGAAAAAAAAAGCAAAGATACTTAAATCCAGAAAGTAGTCGCTTTTCTGAGTTCCCTGCTGCTAGGACCACTAATTTAAAGCAGCTGGGGGTAGAAATATATTTGTTCTGATGAGTTAATTGGGAAAATTGAGGATTTCTCTGGATTTAATGTATAGTTAGAAAATTTCGAGAAGGTATCTATAAAGTTCAGGATTTTCTGCATGTCAGAACTGGGTAGTGTAAAGTATAGGCTTAGGTCATCTGTGAATGCTGATAATGCGATCCTAGTATTGTAGAGTGCGGGCATATGGTGGAAGATTTTCTGTGTGATAAATAAGAATAAAGGTTCGATATATAGGATTAAAAAGATAAGGGGACAACAGGCTCCCTTGTCTTGTTCCATTCTTAATAACAGTTCATGAAGAGGGAGTCTTATTGATCTATAGTGATGTATGAGCATTCATTTATAGAGTTTTAATAGACTGGATGAAGTTTAGGGATATTACAAAGTGAGTTAAGACTAAGAGGAGAAATTATTAATTAAGTCCGTTGAAGGCCTTGAAGACATCAATTGTGAGGGCTAGTATCGAACTGTGGGTTTGATTAGAAAGTGCTATCAAAGTGTCTAATATAAGTATATTGTCACAAGTTTGCCTATACTGTATAAATCTTGATTGGCAGGGTGATACAATAGTAGAGAAGACAGGTTTTAGTCTGCTGGCCATTAGCATGGCAAAAACTTTAATATCCAGATTAATCACGGAGATAGGTCTATAATTCCATAGGTTTTTAGGATTGGCGTTTTCTTTAAGTATAAAAATTGTTTTGGAGGTAATTAAGTGAACATCTGTAATAGAATTGACTTTTATATAGTTAAATAAGATTAATAGAATTTTCAATATTTTCTGGTTAAAAGTCTTATAGAATTCCATGGTAAATCTATCTGGCCCTGGGGCTTTATTCGGTTTGAGATTATTTATTACCATCATTATTTCTTGCTGGATGTCAGGAGATGAAAGAGAATCTTGTTGGTTTTGGTTAGGTTTAGAGAAATTCAGCTGATTTAGAAACTGGTCTCTCTCTTGTTCTGATGTTATTGATGTTTGTCACCATAGATTTGAGAGTAAAGGATTTCAAATATTTGAACTATTTCCTGGGTAGTATGGTATGTTTTCCCGTGATATGTTATCTCGGTTATAATAGGAGAGGATTTCCTCTGGTTTCTCAATCTCATCAGGAGCTTAGAAGGAAATTGCAACCATTCTGAATAAGTGGCCAGGGTTTTGGTTTCATGGAAAGTTAATTGTTTTGCATTTAATAAGTATAATTCTTTCTGGAGGTTTTCTAACTGCCTTTCAGACTCTTGATCATAGTTTGCCTGTAGTTCTGCTTCTAGTTTAATTTTTTTTTAATTGCGGTTTCTTTAGAGTTATGTAGTCTTTTATAGTAGGTTGCTTTATTGATGAGGGTCCCTCTTATCTGGCCATTTGTAGAAGCCCAATGTATGTCAAACAGTAGTTGAGAAGAGGAGGGAATGTTCAGAAGTTCATCCAAAATAGCATTAACCTTGCATACAATATCATCTTTTAGTAATAAGTTTGAGTTCAGGGTCTGGTTGTAGCCTCTATTCTAAAATTAGCGTTGGTAGAACAGTTGATAGTTAATGTAATTTTTGAGTGGTCAGAGAAAAATCGAGGTTCTGTATGAAAGTCAATGTCCATATTTAGAAAACATCCACAGTTAAGAAGAAATCAAGTCTAGACCAGACTTTGTGACAGTTTGAATAGAATGTGAATTTATCTTCTAGTGAGTTTACATTTTGAAAGTTATATGGATCAAATAAGTTAAAGTCATTTATCACTTCTGAAATCGCTGTAGTGGTGTGTACATTATATGACCTTTTTGTATTGGTCCTATCTGACAAGGGGTCCTAAATAGCATTCCAGTCACCTCCTATTATAAAATGATGATTAGGGAAATGAGTTAGAATCTAGTACAGGGACATGACAAATTCATGTTATCTAGAATAGGGGGCATATATATTTATTAACACCAGTTTGTCAAGATGAGGACAGCTGACTGTTACATAGCACCATCTTCCCTCTGGGTCTGAATCATAGTGTAAGATATTGTCTTGGAAAGATTTCTTGATAATTATAGCTACTACCACACTGTTAAATTTTTTTTACCAGCCGCAACAATTGTTTTAATCAATTTTTTTCCCCATGTCATGCATTCACTGCTCAGGAAGCATATGCGTCTCTTGTATTAAAATTAGTTTGCTTTAACTTTAAAGATTAAATGGAAAAATAGTTTCCTCTTTTTATTCATTTGAAGCACCTTTATATTCCATGAATCAATAACCCACATATTACATTTCTATGTGTAGCAGTTAACAGGGAAGAATATATTAAATTGTGAACATCTAAAAAATCTAAGAGTGGGGCACTCAACTAAATATGTAGGCAAATAGCACTTGTCCCTTCCTGCACTAAACCCGTGCCTAATCACAGACCTACTTGGCTCAGAAGAGAAGTATAGAGTAAGAAGTGAAGACATAAATTAGAACTATTTACAAGTTGTCTCCTGCATATAATCTTTTTATATTCCTTTTTTCCAGTAGAAAAACACAATTTAAGTAGCTAAGTATAGCAGAACTTCCCAAAATGCACTTACCACCTTACTCTTACTTCCCAATTAATGTTTAAATTACAAGCATAGGATAAAGAGCTGTATAACTAAGCAGAGCAACATTTGAGTACAGAAGCTTCAATGTACAGAAACACAATTATCAAATAGTATTAATAAGCTAACTCCACCTTCTAAGCTTATTTCCAAATGTAGGATCTAAACACTGAAAAGAATAGACATACACAGGTAGCTAGCATTAGCCAAAAGCATAATTTGTTTGCAAGTTAATATAACAGTGAAATTTATAAGGTGACATCTTACAACAAGATATAAGACATTTCTCAGGAACTTCTGAGAGAAAAAGTAATATTTATATCACGAGGTTAACCAGCTTTTACAATAACAGAGTAAACAACCATTTATTATCCAAACAAAGTTTTAGGATTCATGGCAAGCCAGACTATATTCATTTCAATGAAATGATCAGCAGCCAATATAGCAAGTAAAACTAGTGGAAAACTGTTACACTGCATAGTGAGATACTTAGCTGGCCAACAAGGTCATGTACTAATTGGTTCTAGCTTAAATATAGGCTATATCTCACAACTGTACATATTCTCACAGAATCACCATAGATCAGTGCCATACATATGGACCGTTTCTCACAAGACCAAAGCACTTTAGTATAATAGTGACAATTCATGAAGGAATTAAGTTATAGAGCAAGAACATATATCCAAAATTTTATCCCCACATCCTTAAGGACAGTCATGACAATGCAAGGCCTGCCATATCCTCAACTTCCCAGTCTGGAAGGGCAGCATAAAAAAAAATTCTATTTCTGGGCCCCTGTACAATGACTACTCATAGCTTTGTCCAGAATTCATATCCCAAGAGAACGAAAGGCATGAGATACATTTTTAAGTTATGATAAACTAAGGAGCCTATGAGCAGTGGTGAGATATTCCCTCTAGATTACCCTGACATAGATTACAGGACTGAGCAGGCTGTCAACAAATTTAGATGTGAGCGAAGGGATGCCTCACTATTTGTAAAGCTTTTGGCAACAGGAAAGTGATTAAGATCTTCTTCAGATCTGCAGATGAGGCAACAAATCAGCCACTTCGTATTGTTTAGAACTGAAAATAAGTTTGCTGCAGTGGGGTGCATACTAGTTCTAGAATTCTTCCCAGCTCACCTTCCCCATTCTGTACAGGTTATAGAGCAAAGAAAACCCTTTAGAGCAGAATCGTGGTCAGATATGGATATTCCGGTGGTGTTCACAGCATAAATTACTCCAGAAGGTGTTTTCCAGTACTCAGATGGTGGTCATTTCACTTTAAGCAGTCAGAAGAGCATTACAATTGGAAGTTGCATCAGTAGAGGAACAGAGGAAGTGCCCAGGGCTAAAACTCACTCATGCATACCCGAAGGAGTAGTACAATCCTGCTGGAAATATGAACAACGGGATCTGGTCTCCTTAGATATGGATGTGATCTATCAAATCTGATCCATAATCAGCCTTTCATTTTAAGTTATGGAGAGAATGTTGAAAGCAAAACAGGTTAGTTTAAAGTGGCTACCAGAAAGAGTCAGTGTTTGACGGTTTCACTTACAGGTAGCTCTTTGAAAGCATTTAGAAAGGTGCTTTTTGCTTCTTTAACTGACACAAAGTATTTAGTGCCATTGTAATGGAAGTATAAGACATTAGGGTATTGCATCTGAAACTTGATTTTTGTTTTTAATCAGGTGTGCGCAAAAAGGAGACAACTTTTTTCTCTCCTGCTTAATCTGAATTGGAAGGTCTTGCAAGAATAATATTCTGTTACCATTCTAGGCAATGTATTTTTTTCCTTTTAGCTGTTGCTAGGATTTTAAATGCATCTTGGTAATTCAGCAGCTTAATGTATAGTTGTCTTGGTTTGTCTGGGGTCTGGAAGGATCAGATCACCTGGTGCACCCTCTCAATGGTTATTTGTTTTGCTTCAGCCATGTTTTCAAGTAGGGAGCCTAGGATCTGCCAGATTATTTCCATAAGGTTTGATTGTTCAACTTGCTCAGGTATTCTTTGGATGATAATGTTGTTTCATCGGGATCTTGCTTCAAGATCAATAGTTTTTTGTTGCATGTCTTGTATATGTTAATTTTTTCTGTAACTGGTCCAGTTTAATATCATTTTCCAGGCCCTTTGCCTCAGTTTTTCCATCCTGGTTGATATTTGATTAATAGAGTCCCCAAAGGTCTGAAGCTTGTCAGAGAATTTTTATATAGCATTCTGGATTGGCTGCAGAGCCAGTTTTAGGTCATCAAGGCTTGTGGATTGTTCTGGCATTACTTTAGTTGTAGTTTTGTTTACATCATGTTCTCAGTTCTGGGTCTATTTGAACTAACATCTTTTCCAGGTGAAGCTACCACTGAGAATTTGGTTTTGGTAGTTTGAGTTTCCATATTATCAGCTTTGTTTGGCATCTTTGGCCCTTCGTTTCCTTTGGGACTGGATAGATGGCAGTTATCACCTTGTGGCTATATCCAGGCAGGTAGCTTTAGCCCAATCCTGTTTAATCCTCTTCTTTTGGAAGAAAAATCTTCTTTTTTAAATCTTAAAGCATCCAAAAGGTAGTTTATATAAAGAGAATGACTATATTGCTTATACTCACTTGAGCTCCACATCGATTTGGTTAGATTTGTAATTTTCTTGTCAGAACTAAGAGGTAGAAGTGCTTATAGGCTGGCCGCCATTTTAACCCCCCCCCCAATATGGATGCAATTGTACTACCCTCCACAGTATGTTAAAGGAGTATAATGAAGTATAAAAGTGAGCAGCATGTAAAGCATCCTGTGCAAATGAAAGCACAATTTGTCAGCATCAATATGCCCATCTCAATCAGGATGGCTACAGATGCTGTGGTAAGTGCTGGTCTATGATGTCAATAGGAATAACTCTGGGTGGGGCATGTGCAACTCTAATGGCTTGGAGTTTGGTTTTGAAATTTACTAACCTTTGCTGAAAATGGGTTAGAACCTCATACTTTCCCAGCTGGACTGCTTGTGAGCTTCTGCATCTGAGTTCTTTCTGGAACTGAATTTAGCCTGCCGATGTCATTGGGGCCCCATCCTGCTTGATCTCTTTTATTCTCTGTCCGGAATACCATGAATTCTAATGTTGTTTCTGCTAGATCTATTCTCCAAGTCTTCACTTTTTTCCAGAAATAAATGATTTTGTTTAAGAACAAAGTCTATATAGCTTTTACTCTCATTCATTCTCCCTTCTGAATCATTCATAGCTTCCTCAAAACTCGAAATCTGCTGTGACTGCTGTTTAAGAACTTTGCTTAGCACATCTACTTGTTTTTTTACATTCATCTTTAATGTTGTCACTTTTGTTATCTAGTTTGTCTAGCTTTAATGAGCAATCATTTATGCTACTAAGAACAGATTGCATGTCCTTTTTCATAGTAGAATCCAGAGAACTAGGTTTAGAGTGGCTCATTCTGAACAGTATAAATCTTTTGTATTTCTCTCACAGGATACAATGGTGAAAAATACTTCAAATTTGATTCTTCTTGAAGAGACTTATTGAAAGCATTTTAATTATATTCCATCTTATTCTGAGAAAAGTTCATTGATTTTTGATAGAAGATTCCTGTCAGAATTATTGAATAGAAACGCAGCAAAAAAACAGAGTATTAACTGCTCATCATCTTGGCAATGCCCCCTCACTATGGTTTCTAATGACCAACTGCAGGTTTGCTCCCGTGTGTTTGGATAAAATTAAGAAAGAAGGCAACAGTGAATGAAACACTGATGTATGAAGAGATTTGTGAACTAGATTTTTTGTTACCTAGTTAATGAATTTATGAACATATAAATATATAAAGGTAGAAAATGGATACAGGGCTCTAACCTTTCATGTCTGTTTGACTGTACAGCTTGTACTCATGAAGTTGCCCTTTCCAAATTCTCTGTCATATCACCAATTCATTTAAACCTTCTCTGTTTTTACTTTTCTTTTAATTTCCATTAATTCCTTTAGCATTGATGATGCATACAGTAGCACTATCAAACAGTGACCAAAAGTCCTGGACAAAGCATTTAATTCTTTCTCAGCTATGTAGGCATATGCTATTATGCATTAGAGAATGGGCAAACTGCACATCACTACCCCGACTGGAGAATGAACATTTTCTAGCAGGGTATTAATGTACAAGTAATGCTCACTACAAAATGAGTCCACTGCTTCATGGCAGCATATCAAGCTGCTGTGGAGCTAGGACTGCAAAAAAAAACTAACATCCGCCATTACTTTACAGTTGTTAAGCAGTGATTTTGCTGTTTAGCGATTGTTAAAATATAAAAAGAAAAAAGTGTATGCGTGTGCTTCTATGTGTATGAGTGTGTTTATATTTCTCTTTTGCATATGTGAGTGAATGAGTGTATGAAAGCAGAAGAGACTGTGTGTGCGTGTGTGTGTGTGTGTGTGTGTGTGTGTGTGTGTGTGTGTGTGTGTGTGTGTGTGTGTGTGTGATAGAGAGAGACAGTAAAAGTGATGCTATGTGAGTGAATATGTGTATGAAATCAGAGGAGACTGTGTGTGAGAGAGATGGAGAGAGAGCAAAAGCAATCTTGTGTGAGTGAATGAGTGTTTGAAAGCAGAGGAGACTGTGTGTGTGTGAGAGAGATGGAGAGAGAATGAGAGCGATCTTGTGTGAGTGAATGTGTGTATGAAAGCAGAAGAGACTGTGTGTGTGTGTGTGTGTGTGTGTGTGTGTGTGTGTGTGTGTGTGTGTGTGTGTGTGTGTGTGTGTCTGTGTGTGTGTGTGTGTGTGTGTGTGTGTGTGTGTGTGTGTGTGTGTGTGTGTGTGTGTGTGTGTGTGAGTGTGTCTTTGTGACAGAGAGAGAGAGTGAGAGCAGTCTTGTGTGCATAGCTCTCAACTATGTAAAATTTTGCAGAATGTCCAGACTTTTGCCTCATATTTTTGGTGTGTCCCTCACAAAATGTATGGTTTTCTGAACTTTTGAGGTAAATCATTGAGGAGTGCATTCACTAAATAATGACAGCCATTCAGGTTCATGCTTTATATCTTTCAGAAAATGCATTGTAATACAAGACCTTTTATTCTAGCAACTTTCAAAGTTTATGAGCAATATTTAAAAATTGTCCCTATTTTTGGGGCTTTGTCCCTCATTATTTTGGCTTTGTTCAGTGTTTTTGTGCTAAGAGGTTGAGAGTTATGCTTGTGTGAGTGAATGTGGGTATGAAACCCGAGACTGTGTGTGTATATGTATGTGTGTGTGTGTGAAAGCAGAAGAGACTGTGTATGTGAAAGAGAGAGAGAAAAAAATAGGCTCTCTGTAAAAATTGTTGTATTTTACTTATTTCTTTTTTTAAATACTATATATTTTTTGTTATATATTTTTAATGTACAATGTTTCCTCCAGCACCATTAACACATACTACAGAAAGTTTGAAACTTTAGGTGGAGGAACTATTTTACATCAAAACTATATTAAAAATAATATATTACTTAAAAAAAATAAGTCAGTAAAACACAACAATTTTACAAATAGCCCATTTTCTAAGTATAATAATGCCCTCCATGATGTGTATTAAGGTATAAATAACACCCTTCCAAGGGTGTAGAGATGGCATTATTGCTTAGTACTTTTGTACTTTATGTCCAGCCACTCACTTGTATCGTGGTACAGGTTGTGACACCCGTGCCCTGGCCCAGCAATCAAGGAGCCTCAATCCTCACCACTAACACCAGAGAAGGTGTCTCATATGAGAGGAAAAGGCTAACAAATACACACAGTAAAGTGCAATTTCCCTTAAGAGCACACAGAGATCACAGTCAGTCTGGGGCTGGTTGCTCCCTTGCTCTCCAGGTCCCCAATAAGTCTCCCCACTGGCACAGCTATTGGGTCCAGATCTCAGCCTAGCTGATAAGCTAACCTCCAGTACCCACTCTATCCAACCAGTGCTTTGTGTCCTTGCCCAAGTAGCTGACACACGCACACACTTTGATATAAGTATTTATACAACTTCACAGGCACTCCTGGGAAAGGCTGACACAGAATCTCCAGCTGTGCCCCTTTACCCACTCAGACTATATGGTAGTAAATACTGCCAACACCAACTAATAATTATCAGCTACCCAAAGGCCCTTAAAAGGGTGTTGAATTATTACTGTGCAATATTATTATCCAATTGGTAAGTGTGACTAAGCAGTCTTAAGGCGTATTAGAGTGGCTTTGTACAATAAAATCTATAAATATGCAATGTGGAGCTTAACTTATCTATACACAAACCATCCACAGTTAAAAGGTTTTAAAATATTTAATAATAAATAATTAAAACACAAGACAATACTACTACATCACAGTGCCATTCAAGAGTTCAGAGAAGATCACACAGAAACATAAAATAATTCAGTAGTACAGTTCTGACATAACAGAAAAACACTTAGTTTAATCTTTTCTAATTCCTAGCTATTGCTACAAGAAAATATACTTTTAAGATAACTTACTTAAGACAACAGGCAGTGCTGTAGGTTGGATATCAAGACAAAAATGCTCAATAATTTCTGGTTCTCACTGTTTGAATTGAAATTGCAGTTCTGCTAAACATGACAACATCTTTTCCACCTTCCTGGTTCCCAGGCCACACAGAAACTGTATTTACATTATTTTATACTTAGAACAATAAAGGACATTCCACATGTAAATTCTGGTCATTAACTTTAGCCTTAAAACAATAAGCAGGAAGCCTTCATCTAGCTGGACTGGAGCCGACTTGTAAACATGAAAGGCGGTGATGAAATCATTTTAATTTCAAAGGACCAACAAGAAATGCTTGACTTAGCTTTCTTTACAGAAGATGACAATGTTGCCACATTGTTTTAAATTCAACATTTCACATTTACAAATGATAGAATTATCTGAGCAATTCTATCTGGCTAGGCTGGCAGCCTTCACCCATCTCTACCAGTCTTCACATCCCCCCCCCCCCCGGAGAACTCAAGCCTGTTTTTCAAGTGACCCTTGAGAAATGCCGCTTGAGAGGGTTAGGTCTATCTGAGTGTACCTCACCCCATTCCCTGTCTTGAGAGCCCATTTGGATTGGCATTGCTAATCCCACTGCGGTGCTGCACTGACATATATGCTTGAAACCCCAGGCTCCATCTTAGCAACTTGGCATTTTGCTGGCTGGCTCTGTTTAACCATGTTAGAGGGTTGTGATCTGTCATTACAGTGAATTTTCTTCCATACAGATAACGCTAAAGCTTCTGTAGTGCCCACACTATGGCTAGACATTCCTTTCCTAGAGCTGTATAGCATTCCTCCTTGGTTTGGAGCCTATGACTGAGATAAACCACTGGATGCTCTTCCCCCTCTGAAGAAATCTGGCTAAGTACAGCCCCCACCCCATGGTTTGAAGCATCCACCTGCACAACAAATTATTTGCTGTAATCTGGACTGGTTAACACAGGGGCTCCTCCCAAAGCAGCTTCTGGAATGCCTGCTCACATTCTGGGGTCCACATTACCTTATCTGGCCTGTTCTTCCTTGTCAGGTCTGTGAGGGGAGCAGCTATGGTACTATAACTGGGGATGAACTTTCTGCAGTACCCTGCTGTCCCTAAAAATGCCCTCACCTGCTTTTTAGTAACAGGTGCAAGCCATGCCTGAATGGCTTCCACTTTCGCATGTTCTGACCTTATCTTACCACTCCCCACTCTATGTCCTAGGTAGGAGACCTTTGCCATACCCACCTAACATTTGCTCAGCTTAATGGTCAACCCTGCCCTCTGTAGTCTGCCCAGCACTTCCCTGACATGCTGAAGGTGCTCTGGCCAGGAATAGCTGTAGATGGCAATATCATCTAGGTAAGCAAGGGCAAACCCTCCTGCTGCTGCTAGGATATTTTCTACCAGCCTCTGGAAAGTTGCTGGGGCATTCTTCATCCCAAAGGACATCTTTGTGAACTCATACAAGCCAAAAGGAGTCACAAAGGCTGACAAAAGGAGTCACAAAGGTTGACTTCTCTCTACCACTGGGAGTCAAGGGCACCTGCCAGTAACCCTTGATAAGATCAATGGTTGCAAGATACTTAGCCCCACCCAGCTGCTCTAGGGCCTCAACTGTCCTAGGCATGGGGTAAGCATCTGACTCTGTGTGACTATTTCATTTCCTGTAGTACACACAGAATCTGGTGCTGCCATCCTTCTTTGACACCAGCACCAATGGGGAAGCCCAGGGACTGTTGGACTCTTGAATCACCCCTAGTTCCATCATCTCCTGCACCTCCTCCCTCAGTTTCTGACTCTCTCAGGCACCCTATAAGGGGCCTGCCAAATATGCTTTGGGGTCCTGTATCCACCTGGTGCTTCATCAGGTGGGTGTACCTTGGTTTCCCAGTGAACAGGGTCCCTACAAGGTGGTAAGAAAGGTAAGTGAAGTTAACTACATGGTGGAACTGCTAGGCAGATGGCAGGGGCAACACTGCTCGGATTTCTCGAACCTGGGTAGAAGATAGCTTCTGCGACATTGCTACCCTTTCCACCGAGGTGTCAGCCTGAGCCTCACTGCGGAGATCAGTTCCCAGATTTCCCTCAGACTCCTCCAGCAATCCACTGCAAATGCTCAGCACAAGGGCCTCCCTATCATGGTAATGTTTCATCATGTTAACATGGTACAATTCATGCCCCTGCCATGTGCCTAGCAGTTCCACCATGTAGTTAACTTCACTTACCTTTCTTACCACCTTGTAGGGACCCTCCCAAGCTGCTTGCAGCTTGTTGTGTCTGACAGGAATGAAAACTATTACCTGCTGCCCCACAGCATGCTCTCTAGCTCGAGCATTCCTGTCATACCACACCTTTTTCTGTTGTTGGGCTTCTGCCAGGTTCTCCTGGGTCAAGCCCATGAGTTCCCTGAGCCTTGTCCTGAGGTTTAGGACATATGCCACAACAGACTCCTTGTGAGACACACACTCAACTTCCCACTCATCTCAAATTAAATCTAGAGGTCCCCTCACCCTATGCCCATACAGCAACTCAAAGGGTGAGAAACCTGTGGATTCCTGGGGAACCTCTCTGTAAGCAAACAACAGATGGGGCAAATATTTGTCCCACTCCCTCTTAAACTGATCTGCAAATGATCATAGCATGGACTTGATTGTAGGGTTTAACCTCTCAACAAGACCATTAGTCTGGGGATGGTAGGGGGTGGTCTTCATGTGCTTCACCCCACAGGACTTCCACAGACAAGCCAGCAGGTCTGACATGAAATTGGCACCTCTGTCAGAGAGTATTTCTTTTGGGAAACTTACCCTGCTAAAAATATCTAACAAAGCATTTGCCACCTTCTCTGCCTCAATGGAGGACAAAGCCACTGCCTCAGGGTATTGTGTAGAATAATCCACTACCACTAGGATATACTTTTTTCCTGTGGAACTTGGGGTACTCAGAGGACACACAATATCCATAGCTACCCTCTGAAATGGCTCCTCAGTCACAGGCAAAGGCAACAAAGGAGCTCCTTGTCTCCTGCCTTGCCTACCTTTTGGCACTGCTCACAGGTCCTGCAGTACCCTGTTACACCTCTGAAAATTCCAGGCCAATAGAAATTCTGCATAATACACCTCTTTGAACGTTTTATGCCCACATGACCTACAGATGGAATATCATGGGCTATGGCTAGAAGTGCCAGATGGTAGGCTCTAGGCACTACCAACTGCTGTACTCTATCACCTTCTAGCCCTCCCTCAGGGGTCCACTCCCTGTATAGCAACCCTTTTTCCCAGTATACAGATTTCCCCTCACCTTGAGTATCAGGTGCCTCCCTAGCTACCTGCCTCAGGCCTTGCAATGTAGAGTCTGAGAGCTGAGCCTGTCTCAACTCTCTCCTTATAACCCTTCCCAGCTCCCCTTCCACAGGAAGTCTGGCATCCTCTGACAGTGGTGCCTCACTGTCAGCCTGGGTACTACCACTCGCCTTTACCTTTGCAGTTACCCTGGCCAAGGGAACATCAGTACCCACAAGCAGCTGTGGCTCACATTCAGTCTCACTGCTAAAGAGTAGCTCCCTCCCTGAAGTAACCATCTCAGCAGCTCTGGCTGCAAGTATGCAGTTTGTCTGGGTCTCCCACAGGCTACCAGACCAACATGCTTGTTTCCTAGCCTGTCTGTGTGTAACTGCATAAGCACATGGTACTGCCTCATCCAAATCCTTCCCTCTCAGGACATCTGAAGGATGGTAGTTTAGTACCCCTGTTGTCTCAAGACAACCTACTAATGGCATTTTGTCATTACCACTTACTGGCTCCCTCAACTTTGGTTCTCCACCTTGCCTACATGGACACCTGTATGCCACATGGCCCCACTGGCTACATTCAAAACATTTAACACTAGCTCCTGGACGTGTACCTGGACTAGTGGCTTCCCCTGCTACTGGCAGATTCTGTTGTGGCAGTCGGTGCGGCCCACCATGGGTTCCTTTAGACTCATGAGCAGTACTGTGGGTCCCCTCCCTGTGCAGGCCTGCCCTGCTTGCCAGGTATAAGTCTCCCTTCTTCCCCAACTCATCTGAAGTAGCACATTGTCTATCAGCTAACCAGATCCTCATGTCCTCAGGCAAAGTGCTAAGGGCTTGTTCCCTCACCAAAAGGTCCTTCAAAAGTGGTGACCTGACATCCACTCACCCAGCTATGAAAATAAGTGCTCAGTTCAGCAACATATTCCCATACACTTTCATCTGCCTTGCATCTATGCTCACAAAACTTTTTCCTGTACATTTCAGGTGTTAGCTTAAACATTCTAAAATACATTTTTTACAGCAGTATAATCAAAACAGACAGCGTCAGACATTTTTGACAAAAATGCTACAGCTTTTCCATGGAGTAAGGGGGTCAGGAACCATACCCAGAGCCTTTGGTCAACATTATACTGTTTGTATACCCTCTCAAACATATGAATGAAACTATCAAAATTATCCCCCTCTTTAAATTGCGGAAGAAATTTACTGACCTGTTGTGCTTCTGGGGTCCAGTTACTCCCTTCCCCATTACCTCCACGACTCTGGTGAAGAGTCAGCATTTCCCTGTCATGCCTCATCTGATGCTCCTTTTCTTCGGCTTCTATCTCCAAACGCCTGACCTCCCACTCAAGTCTCTTTAGCTCCAGCTGGATTTTTAAGTCCACTGCAGAAAGATTCAGCTGTCCATTCTCCAATGATATTGTATCTCCACTGCCAGTCTGATTGTCCTTCACAGATAGGTTGAGCTGTCCATGCACTTTTGCTGTTTAGTGAGTATAAAATCAAAACAAAAAATTAAAAAAAGAAAGAAAGAAAGAAATGTGTGTGTTTATATTTGTGCATGTGAACATATGCCTGCATGAAAGTAAGACTGAGATTGATTGAGCCATTATTTTACACTCGCTAAGTAGCACTTTTGCTGTTTAGTGAGTATAAAATTAAAGCAATTGGATAATTAAAAAAATAGAAAATTGTGTGTGTGTCTGTGTGTGTGTGTGTGCGTGCGTGCGTGCGTGCGTGCGTGTGTGTGTGTGTGTGTGTGTGTGTATGAGAGAGAGAAAGAGATTGATCAAGCAGTGGATGCAACTCATTTAAAATCAAGAGGTATGCATACCTCTCAACTTCTTAGGTCAAGAAATCTGGATAAAGCCTAAAATAATGGGAAACAAAGGCTCAAAAATAGGGACAGAGTTTATATATTGCTCTTATAAAATTAGAAAGTTGCTATAATGACAGGATTTATTTTAACATGCATTTTCTCTAGGATATGAAGTCCATACGTGTCACCTCAGGGACACCCCTGATTTTAACTCAAAGTTTAGCTCTGCCTCCCTTAATCCAAATTAAACGTGGTTGTTGTTGAGTCTTTCGGTTTTTCTGGTTAGGGGTCGCCACAGCGGAACTCCGGTCCGCTAATGATTGGCAGTAGATTTTTATGTGCCAAGTTGCCAGCCCTGACGCACAACCTTCAACGAAGGCACGTCCATTCACGCATGTCTCCACACAGAAGACGCTCTAGCTGAGAATCGAACAGGACAACATCTTACTGTGAGGCAACAATGCTACCGCAGCACCACCACCGCATTGTACATAATAAACAATGACAATAAATAGAATTACAGACTTTTTTTACTTGAGAAATGTATATTAATGCATATTCTCTTATACTGTCAGTGTCTCAAGTTAAGACAACTACTTTAAGTGTATCTGATAACGTCTGAATTTGTCCCTGATTATGCTGAAATTTGTCACTGATTAGTTGAGAGCTACAATAAGGTCTAAATGTAACTCATTATTTGGTGACTTTGACCCCCCCCAATGATTTGCCAGCAAAACAGTAGGCAGAGGAACGATTTTACATCAACAATATTAAAAAACATGTAGCAATTTAAAAAATACAAAACAATTTAACAGTTAACCCATTCTCTAAGCACATTAATGTCTTCCAGGGTGTGTGTTATTATGTAAATAATACCCTTCCAGGGGTGTTGAGGCCCCTCACCTGCACTGTCGGGACTCAGAGCACCCCTGGCCGGGCATTATTTGCACAATAACACATAGCCTGGAGGGCATTATTGCTTGCTTATCAAACCCTCCCATTGCATCACAACTACATAATTTTTCCATCATTTTAACCCTATCAAAGACACCTTATTCACTGAAAAATACATGCCTCCAATTTTTAATGCATCACCCAAACCCTTACTTTTAGCTTTATTCAAGGTCATTCCTATTTCATTTAATTATTCATTGAGACAAACCAACACTTCCCTCATCCATATTGTGTTCTTATCATCTATGACTATGTTGTTTTGCAAAACTACTGAAATGACTACATCTTTTTAATTCACATATCTATCATCTTTCATTTTATAAGCTACTTTGCTCACTGTCACATTCATTACCATTGCAAACAATATTACACTCATGGGACATCCTTAATTTATACCAGACCATGCATATTTCTTCACTCAGCCACTCATTCACTAAATGTTTAACTCTATTATTTTGATATGCTGACATACACACTCTACTAATTATATTAACTATTCCATACTTTTTCATAACATACCACAAAGCATCATGTACTACTGCATCAAATGCCTTGCTAATATCACCTACCATGTTTCCCATCCTCCCTTTTACTTAAAATATTATCCATTTCTCTCACAACCAATAACATTTCTTGACATCCATTCCATTTTATACCATATATGCTTCCTTCCGTTCTCCTCTGTATTGTTTTCATAAGAAATCTTATAATCTGTGGTATTTAGTGTGGTGTGTCCAATTTTTGATTTCATTCTTCTAATCTTTTTCCATATAAATGTTATCCTCACTACTTAGCTCTCCCTAAACAAACCCCAGAGAATTACTCATTTCTGCCATGCAAGTAATATTTCTGCCAAAACGATAATGCATTAATCATTTTCTCAATTTTTTCTTTTGCATATTTCTTATTCCATATCATAATACTCTCTTGTATGATTCTGTAAATTCTCTAATATATTTTTATACATTTTCCAATACTTAACTTTCTCTGCCTTTCTTACATCAACCTGCCATAAAAAATACTTTTGATACTTTATTTTAAATTCAATCCACCATTCAGATCAGTTTTTATAGAAGTCCTTCCATAACTGCAATATTTCCCAGTCTCCAATTTCACCCCATAATCTCTCACTTTCCTTTCCTATTTTAATATACTCCCTTTCCTCTATCACCTCAGTCCATGTTGCTAAATGGTCAGAAAACCCATCATAACTGTATCACCATTTGCTACCCCAAATCTCCTGATAATACAAAATAATCAATTTCACAGCCAAGCTCCCCCCCCCCTTCTAGAAGTCCATTGACTTTTGTTCCACACAGTAAATTTACCATATTTTATCTCTTCCTGTATTTTTAACTTCTTTCCCTTTCTTTTTTTTCATTTTCCCCTTAAATCATAAAGTCCCCTGCAATTATAATTGTTATATTAACCACTACATAGTCTAATTTTTGATGAAACAGTTTTACAAGTATGTAATGCTATAATTCTATAAACATGTTCTTTCCACCTCATATCCACAGCAGTTAACCTTCCCATCCTTACCAACATTACATGTAATATTTTTTACTGTTTTCTTTACATAATATAGCCACTCCAGAACAATGTTTACTTTCTAAGATCCATGTCATTTTCCTACCCCACAATTTTTTTTTCTGTTTACAGTCTTCAGGAATCTTACATCCTTTAAGATAATAACAGCCACATCACATTTAGCATATCATTCCAGTATCCCCATCCTTCATACAGTGTTAATATTCTTCACACTTACTGGAAGTACTTTAAAGTTGTTGCTTTTCATTCTTTTTAAGTTTGCAGGAAATACCCAATTGAATATGGTTTACTTGTTTTTTGTACAAATAATCCCTGATCCTCATAATCAGATTTTCACTGGCTAGAACGTCAAACAGTTATTAGTATCAGTCCCTTCCCCTGACCTTACTTCCTGCATATTATCTCACTCCTCATTTTCCCCTCCTTACATTTTTCTTCTTCTGCAGTTTCTTCAGCTGATTAACTTCTCCCTCAGCATCTTGTTGTCTTTTCTAATGTATGTTTTCTTCCATTTTCCCTTCTTTTAAATAATTCACTGTTTGCTCTTGATAATCCATCCAAAATTCAGGCAAAGATCTTCTTGCTGTATGTCCTTTCTCCCCACACTAGTCACATTGTACTTTACTTCACCATGTGTTTTTCACATTTCAAAACAACTTCCAGTCTTCACCCACCATAAGTTTCTTTCATCTGTAGCTTTCACAATACTATCAGTAGTTTCACACAGACCCTGCATGCATGTTTTATTTATTTAACATTGGTTTACCAGGAATATCCAACTTGGAATAAGCCAGTTTTTAGCAGAGGCCCATGAGAAACACTCCAGATGCATGTCTTTGCAACGTGGGAGGAAACCAGAGCACCCAGAGGATACCCATTGAAATTGAGGGGGAACCATGCAGATTCCACACAGAAGGCATCCCAACTGAGAATCAAACCAGAGAAGTCTTGCTATGAGGTGACAATGTAAACCCCTGCACCACTGTCATCATCGTTTTCTTCCAGTTCATCAGCTCCAAACTATAAAATATTTTTTTTAATGTTTCAGTTGCTACCATAAAACAAGTAATTGTTCTGCAAATAATATCCTTTTTGTTTCCAGAAATGTCATCATCAGTCCATCAGTTTCAAATGTTAGGCCACAAAAATCTCTGTCCCAGATAAAGACCAAATTTTTTGAGCTTTAAAATCCAGAACAGTTTCCAGATTGACCCATACACGATATCTGTCTACTACAGCATCATTTTTTGTGTTCTTATTTTCATAGCTGGTTTTCTCTTCTTTTTAAAAAACAGTTTTACTTACAGTTTGTTGCTACTCTCTTTTTTGCCTGCTGTCACTGTTGCATGAGTTTTAGTTACTGCATTATCTGCTGCCACAAAACCAGACACCTTCTCCTCTTGCTGTTGCTTTACCCTTTTACTTCCTGTTACCACTGCATTCTGTGCTGCCACATCACTTGGCTCCTTTTACACACTAATATCCACAGACTTCTGAAAAAGTTATCTGCCATCTCAATCCATGAAAAAGCAGAACTGTCATCTGGATTATCCTGCTTGATTATTTTTAGCCGAACATCATGTGCAAGCCCTCCTGACAGCTGTTCTGCTATCTTCAGTTCTCCAACAGACTTGATTACTTTTTTCTCCATGGAGACAGCTAAACGTTGCTCATTTGCAGCATCCACTACACAAGGGTGTTTATTCACATTCTGAAACTCCACTTTGGACAAATTCTTCTGCAGATTCTCACTTTCCAGCTACAAAATCTGCATAGCTTTTCTCTCCTCATCCACTTCCCTTAGGCTTCTTCCTTGCTGCTGTAAGAGCCCTGCAATCCCAAAGAGTAGGGTAACTTCCCTGATACCCTTCCAAATTTCTCCTAGTAGTATAAATACCACCTCAGGCTCCCCTGAAAAGAGAATACTAGCCTAGTGGGACTAACCCTTGTCAACAAAGGATAAATAAAACAAAAATAAATAAATACACCTTTCATTTAGCATTAGCCCATAAAGGTTATTTCAATAGAAACCTGTCCAGTCCAGAAAGTTAAAAAAAAAACGGTACCTCTTTCTACTTCATTTTGTGTTTGCCATATTTATTACTGGTTGTTGGTAGCCTCACTAAAATGAGGACAGTATTCTACTGAATTGTTGTTTATTAGTGGTGTTTGTTACTGTTGTAATTTGTGAGCTATTGTTTCAAAGCAACCTACTGATTAAATTTATTTTATTGTTAAACACTTTTTGAAGTGTTCCAGCTACACGTTAACTGTTTTTTCTGCAGGAAAAAAAAAGTTCTAAACTTGTTTTCCACTTTTGCTGTTACTAGAGTAGTCCAGATACAGATTTGCTGTATCCAGGACTGCTTTGTAAGTTTCTGAGTTCCCCAGACCTTTCTGTGTTAGAAATAAGTCTTTAAGCTTATCATTGGGAGTGGTAAGCACTAGGTAGCCTATCTACTACAAGAGGACTGGTTTCTGGCTCTGAAATTGCAGTTTATTGGCCGTTTCGGCAGTTTTTCTATCCCTTTCGACTTTCTGGTTTAAAGCCTGTGTTTGCACGGGGTTGCACTTGTTCAAGCTCCAGAGATCCTGTTTTGGCATCCTGCTGACTATAAAAGTAACAGAAAGGAGAAAGAGAGAATTTAAGTGCATCCATTTTGATTTTTTTCTGATTATACTGCTTTCTGCACTTGATTTGTCACTTTTTTCATTTAACTGCATGTATTTTAACTGTATTTGTGTTAATATTGCTAAACACTCAAGTGTGCTAGCTTGCACTGCATTTAAAGTATTTTTATTACTGTTGAAACTGTTTTTTCTGCAAAAAAAAACAAAAAAAAAAAAAGTTCTAAGCTTGTTTCCCACCTTTCCTGTTACTAGAGTAGCCTAGAAAAACTGAAGAGCAGACTTTCTGGCCCCAGTAATATACTTTAAATGCAGTGCAAGCTAGCACACGAGTGTGTAGCAATAGTAAAGCAAATACAGTTAAAATAAATGCAGTTAAATGAAAAAAAACAGCTTAAATTAAGTGCAGAAAGCAGTGTTATCAGAAATAAATCAAAATGGAGGCACTTAAAGTCCCTCTCCTTTCTGTTGCCCTTGTAGTCTGCAGAACACCAAAACAGGGTCCACAGAGCTCAAACTTGCTGTATCCAGGACTGTTTTGTAAGTTTTTAAGTTCTCCAGACCTTTCTGTGTTAGAAGAAAGACTTTCAGCTTAAAAGTGGGAGAGGTAAGCATTAAGTAGCCTATCTAACACACGAAGAGTCGTTTCTGGCTCTGAAATTGTAGTTTATTGACCATTTGGAAAGTTTTTCTATCCCTTTCAACTTTCTGGTTTAAAAGCCCGTGCTTGCATGGGTTTGTGCTTGTTTGAGCTCTGCGGACCCTGTTTTGGTGTCCTGCAGACTACAAGGGCAACAGAAAGGAGAGAGACTTTAAGTGACTCCATTTTGATTTATTTCTGATAACACTGCTTTCTGCACTTAATTTAAGCTGTTTTTTTCATTTAACTACATTTATTTTAACTGTATTTGCTTTACTATTGCTACACACTCGTGTGCTAGCTTGCACTGCATTTAAAGTATATTACTAGTGCCAGAAAGTCTGCTCTTCAGTTTTCCCTTAGATCTTGCTAGATCTCTTCTTTCTTACACTTTAATTAGTTTATTTACCTAGCACTTCATCAGGCTTTTTATAGCAATTATTGTAGCACACATAAGTGCTATTGGCACTAGATGTCCTATAAAGAAACAGCTCCAGTACTTAGTAATGATAACCATACCTCCTGGCATGTCTAAAGGTCAGTTTCTTGTGCTTTCTCCTATCAACCTGGTGAACTTAGACATTCTTGGGCAGTTTAGCAACTGCCTCATGTGCACAGACAACCCTCTCCTCTTACCTCCCAACACTTAGACTTGTAAGAGATGCACTTATATCTCCAAATTGGAAGCCATGCACTCTCCAGCCAGGACCGAGGAGAAGGTCAACACCTGTACCACACCACAGGGAACACATAACCCTCCATGAAACCCACCATCACAGCCCTCACACAAAAACACAAGCCACAAACCCACCTTCAAGGAGGTTCTCAAAATAAATCTACCCAAACAGCAGAGACCTCCAAGACAGAAATGCCCTTAACCACCACAACACAGCACAAACCACAAGACACATAGCTCACCTACACAGTGTGCTCCACAACCTAAGCCCCAAGGCAAAACAGCTTGCCCAATACAATAATCATAGGTGACTCAATAGTGAGGCACACTGATGTCCCACTCACTAGGTTGAATAAGGAGAAGGTAACAGCCAGCTGTTTATCAGGTGCCAGAATCCAGCACATAACACATGCACTCAGATCACTCCACAACAAGTACAATTATTACTCTGTCATTGTCCATGTGGGTGTGAATGATCTGAGACGCAACTCCCTGGACTACATGAAAAGAGACATGGTGGAGCTCTCAGATTATGTGGCCCAGGCAGGTATGACCCTAGCCCTGTGCAGTGTCCTACCATTGCCCAGAATGATACCGCAGTACAAACAGAAAATGATTGATTTCAACAAATGGCTAAGTTTCTGGTGTCATTCTAAGGGGATCCAGTATTTATCTGCTTGGGATGACATGATTGACAGATCTCAATGCTTTGCCAGTGATGGACTGCAGCTGTCACCCCTGGGGTTCTGGGTACTGCCTAAGGCTCTTGCTCCCCTCTATAGTGCCTTTTTAGGCAGTGTTCCAAAGACCAAATTATTACCATAACAGCTATAAATAAATGCAATCTGAGAGTCATGCTGCTCAACGCTAGAAGTCTAACTCTCAAGATGCACTCGCTCGAAGCACTCCTTAAAATGGAGAACATCAACATTTGTGCTGTAATGGAGAGCTGGTTTAAAACAGCAGAAAGCACCCCTGTGCTACCAGGCTATAACTCATTCCACACTTTTTGGCCCCAGAACATGGACCGAAGCTCCAAAGGCAGGAGTGTCACCATATTCATAAAGGATATGCACACCTCCAGACTAGTAGCCCAACATAATGCATCTGAGATACTCAAGGTACAACTAACATTGGGTAAGATGGCAATTCAGGTTGTAGCCTGCTATAGGTCCCCAACCATGTCCCAAGACTCTCACTCCACATTCCTAAGCCCCCTGGAAACTATTAAGCTCCAATCCAACACTCTCATACTAGGTGACTTCAAGTACCCCTCCATCAACTGGGAAAACCACTCATGCACCAATGCACTGACCCAATGCTTCCTGGAATTCATCAGTTACAATGCCCTTGACCAGCTCTTTCTTACCCCCACTAGAGGAAGTAACATCCTTGACCTGGTTATTACTAACATGGGCAACCATTGCTCTACACCAATAGTCAATTCCTCCCTGGTTAGATCCAACCACAAACTAATCACCGTGGAAATCTGCATCTCACCCACATACCCTGCAAAGGTATCCACTATGAAAAACTTCTCCATAGCTGACTTTGGACACCTAAAAACAGAGGTGGCTAACTTCACGGCACCTGTGCCAATGGAAAATAGATGCATGACTGCCGAATCATATCCAATGCACTGTACAAACACGTACATAAATGCATGGAACTAGCCATACCCAACAGAACCAAGACAATCTCCCCCCAAAAAAGGAACCCAATCTGGAGGTCCCCTGCCATTAATAAACTCTACAACAGAAGGAAGAAACTGTTGCAGACAAAGGTGAAGTCCCAAGACTGGAAAAATTCTCTTATTAGCCTCAACAAAAAGCTGAGATCCCTGATCAAAACCTCCAAAGCCAACTATGAAGGTAGAATTGCAGAAGACACTAAAAACAACCACAAAGCCTTCTATAGTTATATCAAGAATCTCCAAGGCAATACCCAGATTTGCTCTGAGTTACTGCACAATGGTACTTCCTATACTGAGCCAACAGATATTGCCAGCATACTGGCTGACAGTTCAGTGCCAACGTTACCCCTCTCTTCCCCTCTAAAGGACCAATTTCAATACCAGAAGAATCCCAGACACCCAGCATTACTGCAGCACAGGTTAAAGCTGCATTGTCCAGGGCCAAAAATACAGCTTCCATGGGACCCGACAATATCCCTGGCTGTGTTCTACATGAATTACAAAGAGAACTGGCACCACATCGGTGTGCCCTGCTCACTCACAACCTCACCTCAGGCTTTGTCCCTACTGAATGGTGCACTGCTACAGTCATACCTCTCCATAAAGGAGGAGCGACTATAGACCCTGGAAATTATCACCCCATTAGCCTGACAAGTCTGATATGTAAGGCTATGGAGCACATCATCATGGACCTAGTTAACAAGGATACAGGGAATCTCCAAACTATAGATCCCACACAATTTGGTTTTGTGAAAGGTAGATCATACCTGCATAACCTGCATGACTTCTTTGAGTCAGTCACCAGAGCTGTGGATGAAGGTAAGGCAGTTCATACAGTCTACCTCAATCTGGCCAAGGACTTTGATACCATTCCTCACTCAGAAATATTGATAAACTCACCAAATTAGGCATCAACCCCTATATCATTAGGTGGGTTGCAAATTTGCTCACAGATAGAACCCACAGTTTGAAAGTAGCGGACTCCAAGTGAGGCTGCTGACCAGTTATGAGTGGAGTCCCACAGGGATCGGTCCTGGGTCCCCTCCTGTTTGGAAACTACTTCTCAGAAGTCCAGGCCAACACAGAAGGACTCTGGCTGACCAAATTCACAGATAACTGCAAGCTGGGAGCCATTATTAACTCCCCAAGTGATGCAGACATCCTACAGAAAAGCCTCACTGAAATCAATGACTGGTGTCAAAACCATGCACTTAAGCTTAATGCCAAAAAATGCATCGTCATCCCCTCAGTTCCCACTAATTACCACATCAATGGGAGCCCACTGAACACTGAAGGCATTATACGAGATCTGGGGACACAGGTTGACAGCAACCTCTCCTTCGACCACCACATTGCCACTGTTGTCAGAAAGTCCTTCTATGTGTCACATCTCATTACCAAGGGTTTTGCATCCAGGAAAAAAGAGGTCATCATTTCTCTCTACTCTTCCCTCATTAGACCAGTCATAGCGTATAATGCCCCATTTGGCATATACCTCACTAGACACCTGAAATAGCTGGAGAGGCTACAAAAGTACCTCATGAAGAGGATCCTAGGCCTTAAACACATGTCCTACATGGACAGACTCAAAAAACTCCAGCTACTCTCTGTCTTATATCATCTACTAAGAGGAGATCTCTGCTTAACTTACAAAGCCATGTCTGACCCAGCTCTGTTAGAAATGCTGCATCTAAAGAAATCCTAATCCCTCTGCACCACACACTCCAGAGATCTCAACCTCATTACCACAATCAACAGAACATGCTGGAGGGACAGGTTCATAACCTAGAGACTTCCCATGTAATAGTCTTCTCTGTCCTTTAAAGACACCAAAACAATCTATTTTTTGGACATTTAAAGGTAAATACAATTAACTCCTTTACCACTCCTTTACCACTTTGGTAAACTTCCTCTAGATTTTTTTCTACCTTTTCACATATCATTAGATGAACTCCTTCAGATCCAGAAACACTGGCCCTAAATAAATGAACTGAGCAGTAATTTGCCATCCATCCTTGCATCTAAACTTTTTGTTGCATTCCTCAGTATTTTATTTGTTTTGCTCCTCATGGTTTCATAGTGTTCCCAGTAGATGAGTGTATGAATAAGTATGCCTGAAACATCCTTGGTTTAATAAATAGCCACAATATGATTGCCACCATTAAATACACAGTACCTGGCTGTTATACCTCAAACGCAATATGTTGCTGCTTTTTACATTAATCTTTGATTGCCGAGCTGCTTGCTCATAAACACTATATACATTTCCATAGTTGTCTCTGATATTCATTTTTGCATTGCACAGTGTCAGGGGCCTTGATAAAGATTAAAGGTATTAAATGGCCACAGCACAACTTTGCTTTTGTTGTGTAGGATTTTCTGAAATCTTTCCTTTGTTAGTGCTTCTGTGTTTTCCATGGTACTGAGATCTGATTGGCATGTCTGTTCTTCAGAAATGCTGTCTTGTTCCATTCTTTAGGAAGGACAAACCATACAGTAGACTCCCTCTTATTTGGCCTCTGTTTAACCATCCTCCTCTTTAACCAGCCATCAAATTTCTGCTGTAGTCCTAGCAAAAGATAACAGAGAACAACAACACTTCACCTTCTCTGGGTTAAATAATGACAGATATTTCAGATTGACAGATATTTCAGTTTTATATTCATTAGAAAAATGCATACTAACTCAAATCCTGCTATTCTAGCTGATTTATAACCTACAAATATTATTTTTATGCTTTTTCTGATTAACCAGCCATTTCTTTATCCAGCAAGACCAGATAAGAGGAAGTCTACTGTACCTGCCTCTTCTCTCCTTCAGATTCCTTATCTTACCTTTTCGTTACTGACTAGATAGGCTAGCTGGTAGCACTATCAAATCTGTCTTCAATTCCTCAAGGCTTCTGAGATGAATATCATAGGCATCCATTTCCTTGTACCACATTTTTCCTGTTTTTAACAATTCCAGTTGACAAACATGTACTGAGCCTATATCATCCCCCATCCCCACCCATAACAGCATAACGTTGCTCAGTGCTCAAGTGGTCTTCTTCTCCAGTATACAATTACCTTTCTTGTGCTGATTGCAGTTGCTACACTGGGGCGAGATGCATGGGCAGGAGACAGCAGTTTCTCTAATATAAAGTACTTATTCTGGGAGTTATTTACACTCAGCCAGTTAATAAAAATGCACATTTCCAGTCAGATCCCTGGATCTTTAATATTATTAATAAGTTGGAAAACCTTAGAAACAGATCTGGATAAAGAACTATATTTTCCTGTGGAAGAAAAGCTCTTTGAACTAATGTGTCCAGGAATACAATCCTGTGTGAGGAAGACAAGAAATACTTTTGAATGTTCTCATGTAATACCAGTTTTTTTCAAGAGATCTCTCACCTGAGAGAGAGGGGGGGGGAAACAGACAAAGACAGAGACAGAGAGATTCCTGACACCTTGAAAAAGACTGTGCAAAGATAAGAAAGTCATCTAAATAAGGAAAACATAGATACTCTGTATCCTGCAATGAGCTATAATCAGAACTAGACACTTTGTGAACACTGCTGGAACAGTGGATAGCCCAAAGGATAAGGATGAGACCTGATAATGTGACCCAGACACACAAAACCTTATGAAACCTTATGAAACATTTGAAGTCGGCATGAATAGGGATGAGATGATAAGCAACGTTTAAGTCTATTGTTACCAGGAAACCTTGAAAGAGGAAGACTAGATAACAGGTTGTAAAGTCACAGCATTCTGAATTTGGGCACTATCACAAACAAGTTTAGAAAAGACAAATTCAGAACTGGTCTCCAAGCATTTTCTTTCTTTGGCACAAGGACCATCATAGTATAAAAACCTTTGCCCACCTGGGAAGGAGGAACTAGTTCTATCACTCCTTAGGATACCATGCAATGAAGAACAAGCGGAAACAAAAGAGTCTGATCTACAGGATGATGAATGACCCCCTGGAAAGGATGAATTTCTTCCCAACGCCATCTGTAACCTTGACAAATGCTTTTCAGAACCCATCTGTCTGAAGGAATGTGATGCCAAAGATGAAAATAGATATTCAGACTTTCTGGAAGAGAAAAAAGCCGGGGGGGGGGTCACAAGGTCTCTTTAACAGCCATTCATACTTGTTGGACTGTCCTTGGTTTTGTGAGGTTTGAGACTTCTTTTTGGAACCCCCTTGCCATTTCTTCTTAAATGTCAGTTTACCTAAATTTTGTTGAGACTGTTTATTCTGTTTTTTACCAAAACTGGATGAGGAGAAATAAATCCCCTTGGACAATTTGTAAAAGGAGGGCCGAAAAATCTTAGAGATTACCTGGATAACCTTACTCCTTTCATCACACTTTTTGATCACATCTGCAGCACATGGGCCAAACACTAAATCTCTATCCAAGGAATTTAAAATCTCATTTTATATAATCTTGGAGGTTCTGAGAATGCAGCCAAGCAAAATTCCTTAAAACAGTATCAGTGGCCAGAGCCCTGGCAGAAATATCAAGAGTCAGACACACACTCTGCAAACAATGAGTAGTGACCAACGCAACAGAAGAAACTAAGTTATTTAAAGCAGGTTTTTCTTCACAAGAAGAAACTATAGCTAAAACATTCCTCATACTTTCACAATTTGTCAGAACAAACTTTAACATATGAACCTGATGATTCAAAATTCTGAAAAATCGAAGTTGCAGAAGAATACCACTTTTTCTCATATCTATCAACAATTACCCAGTACTTATAGTGTTATAAAAAGTAGGATTAGATGTGCTTAGCAGCAGTGGAATCAACTAAAACTATAGCTGCGGGTTCAGGTTTGGGAATAGTCTATAAAACTTAAAAGACTGAGGAGTTTTATACATCCTATGTATATTTTTAGGGACAGCTAGCTGACTATTAGGAAAACTGCAGACAGTAAGGAACACATCTTCTAATGCAGACAGGTCAGCAGGAATGGGTATAGGTTCTGGAAAATCCTTCAGTAACAAGTCATACCCCGGGATTCATGAACCTTGCGCCAGGCGCACGCATGGCGTAGGTGCCACAATGCCAGACATGGCCGCCGAGCGATTCAGGTACGATCCAAACCCACGTGCATCAGCGGCGTACGCCGGAGTTGCGCCGCCTCCGGCGTAGGTATGTTAAATACCCCATGTGCGGTGTTGCACCATGCAAATGAAGGCAAGTAGCGATTCACGGTGGGCGGCGTAGCATAACAGCACGGCAATGTAAACCAAAAAAACGGTTTACATATATCCAAACATGACATAGGAGTAACGGAAGGCTGCCAACGTCATGTGTCATAGTGGTGCAACATGGCAATGTGGAAAGAAATCGAGAATGTCAAAGGAAAACCTGCAGAAAATGTAAATAACGACATAAATGTCATGTACGCAAAAACCACAGCAGAACCCCAGGACATGTCCGCGGAAGGTGAGGAACAATGAAGTAATATGACAATGCCATAAAAGAGCAGTATAAGACACATCAGCATCACAGCCACAATACACCATAGTATGAATGGAAAGCCACAACCACAGCCCAAGGGTTGCCAAGGAGTGGCGTCGGTGTCTGGCGCCGTAACCATGTATTAGTAGTCAATGCCATGCAAATGAGGCAGACAATACTGAATCGCAAGACCCCCGCCGGCGTAAAGCTGCACCAAACGGTGCAGCGGTAAAACACCGAGGAGTGGCCTAGAGGGAACACCTGTCAATCACAGAGGGGTGTGCCACTGTAGGAGGAAGCACATTGGAGCCCAGCAAACCTGGGCTGTACAATGCACATCACAGCATCAGGACCGGCGTGTGAGGAAATAGATGCGGTGAGAGTATACAATGCGCGCACAGATGCATGTGCACGAGGATGACTACGTTCCCCAAACCAGTCATGTGACGGCCGCCCCGTCAACAACCATGGATACAGGAAGGTGATGCGGAGAATATGAGGAAATGCGGAAGCAGTGTAATTGGAGTCGTAATGAGCAATTAACACCAATCAACCGACGGAGGGTAATCGGCGGCAGCTGACAACTCTGCATGCAGAAATCTGCAAAACGGGAAAGGGGAGGAATATGAATGCAAAGAAAGTAGTGGATGTTGCAGAAATGCAAAGAGCGAAGAACCGATACAGCACAGCCAAGGAGAGAGTTAGCATAACGGCGGCAGACAAAATGCATGACATGTCATGTGCCTGCAGGATGCACTCCCGTAAATAGTAGGTGCAACGTGCAGAAACAGTAAAGTAAGGTGTAAAGCTAAACCAATGCAGGCAAGTGTAATGTAACACCAAAGGCAACAGCGTTGCAGTGCCAACGGTAAAACACGGTAGATAACCCACAGATACGGCAGCAGAGACACACCCAATGACATCACCGGGTGTACAGCACAACACTATAAAGTGGGAATGCACACAACACACAGCGTGAATTCCCAAACGCTGAGCCTTACGGTGTAAACACACGGGGAACTTTTAAAATGTATATGTTGGGTGCTGCCGTGGCCGTGATGCATCAGCATGTGTTAGAGACAGACGGAGTTGCGGAGGAGGGTGCCAACAACTACCGGAGGCCTCAGAGGAGAAGGAGAGTGTTCAGACCAAGGGTGACCTACCAGGGGCTGCAAGACCTGGAGATAGTAGAGTGTTACAGGGTGGACAGGGACACGTTACAGCAAATAGTGGAGCTGTGCTGGCCAAGCCTGAGAACAAGAGACAACAGAGGGGAGCCCATCCCAGTGGACACAAAGGTATGTGTAAGCTTGCGAATACTGGCAACAGGTACCTTTCAAAGGCCAACCGGGGATATAATGGGCATCTCACAGGCATCAGCATCCAGGGTACTACACCAGTTTCTGGACGCCATGTTACGACATGCCCATGAGTATATATACTTCCCCAGATCTCAGGAGGAGTTGGCTAGCAATATGCGCCACTTCCACCGTGTGGCACAATACACGGAGGTACTGGGTGCGATAGACTGTACGCACATAGAAATAAAGTCACCACCCGGTGAGCAGGGTAGACGCTACATAAACCGCAAGGGATTCCCCTCCATCAATTGCCAGGTCGTGTGCAATGCACAGGGCATTATCATGGATGTGTGTGCTGGCAGCCCTGGAAGCTACCACGACTCCCATATCTGGCATGCCGCACAGCTGTATCAGGTATTCGCCAGTGGGGACATCACACAAGGTCACCTTGTGGGGATGCTGGCTACGATTGGAGCCGTGGATGATCACACCCATCAGAAATGCACACACACACATGCAAGAACGCCATAATGAGGCACACGCACAAACCAGAATAATCATAGAGCGTGTGTTTGGGATGTTGAAATCACGGTTCCGGTGCTTGGATACATCTGGTGGAGCCTTGCAGTACTCTCCAGGCACATGTGCCCACATATTCATAGTATGTGCTATGCTACATAATATGATCCTGCGGAAACAGGTGCTGGAGGGACATAATGGTGTAGGGCCACCAAGCCCGCCACAACTGCCAAGGCAAGCACAGGCACAGGGCGTTCAGCGCCATGAACACACTGTGCCAGCCCCAGTAGGCAGACGGAGGCGTACCCAATATGCCTATGCTTTGGCAAAGAGGGAACGTATAGCACATACTCTGACAGCGTAGGCCCCATGGACTGACACCTCCCTACCTGCACACACAGTGAAATGGACGGCACACAAACATGTCCGCCCATAATGTGTACTGTATGGGCGGTCCCATGTGTGACTCCAACATAGGTAGCACCCAAACACTGCACAACCAACAGCCAGCGGAGCATGGAACGCCAACACCTCAACCGCACGCGGGTCCGACAGCAGACGGCATAGCCGTATGCTGCCACGTTCAGCGCAAGGTGTCTACATATGTACATATGTGCATACACAAATATGGATATAGATATCATTACACACGTAGAAATATATGTACACATACACAGATATAAAGTACAACAAGTTCAACAGGGAATCACAGGGATGCAAGGTTACAGATGCAGTAAGATGCGAACTCTCAACATAGTAAACATACTGAACGACAACCCGACTATCCGGGAGGGTGGACAGAGCAGGGAACGCCACCCATGGAAAGGTCAACCCACCTAAATGCATATTCGCCATTCGGGATGATCGCCAGGCCACAATACAGTAACAGGACATGTGCGTGTAATATTCTGAGGATATGAGGGCAGAGGTAGACACCGCCGCCGGCGACGTGTTCAACGTAGGTACTGTGTGCAACCGTCCCTGCGAAAGCGGCAGTATGTGCATGTGTGAGGTGAGGGTGTCGTGTGTTCCGCTGTGCCAGTGTAATGTGTGTGACACTATAAAATGTGTATGTAGGTGGCATGTGACAGGCGGAGTGGAATAACATGTGTAGGCATACAGTATAGGAACCACAGGCGTATGTATAGCAGTACCCACAAAGTAGTACTGAGAGCTCCTCACTGGCTAGGCGCGTGGCGACGTAAAATGATGCAAATCGAAAATGTCCCAGAATGTACCACAGGAGTATAGCCAACATGACATGCAAAGGACGCATGTACAAACCATCACCGTATGTATGGCGCCGACTTGTTAATTCCAATACGGGATATCGGCAACGTTACGCAGCAATAGTTATGTACCGCGGAAATACGCATGTGCTACCCCGGCACCGATCGTGGACACGTATCGTCCCGTAAACACCGCTGTGTGTTCTACGAGTGTTAAACAAGCAATCGCCACCCGAATAGGTGGCAACCGGTAGCATGCAGGCCGTCCCAACTACAGGACCGCAATGACCGTAAATATCCATGACAAAATGCCAAGGGATAGTCGGCACCTACGAACAGCTGCAGATATACTACCGATGTGATGGAGGAATACATGCAGGAAGCACACAAGCAGGCGGTACCGACAGCAGACGACATCAACAAAACCTACACTCCTAGAACAACAGACAGGTAACTTGTAACTCCCCAGGCAGGGATGGAGCACACACAGAAGCATACCGTGTATGTACAAATGCAAGGCCCACAACCCGTACCCGTCACCCACAGCCGCCGATATACCCCATCGCACATATCAAAGGGATACAATCCGAAATAGCAGCACAAACATACAGGCAGTTAATGACAGCGGCATACCCGCAACATCCCGCGTGGGAACCACTATCAGCAGCGGATGCATACCTGCATCCGTTGTGTACAGGAATACAAGAGCTATGTTACACATCAGAATGCAAAACGCCATCGACAGACGCCGGCAGGACACGGACACCCACATGTGGAACATAATACCATACCCAACACACACAATCCAAGGCTAACACCACAGCCAAATGTACCTGACGCCACACATAGCGGTTGTAGTCACACATAATATAACACAATACATACCATCCCCACGAAGGTAGTGCAGATAACCAACACCCAGACGATGAATGAACCATGGCCTAGTTCCAACGAGTACCGTACGAATGGAGGAGATGCACAGGTGATATGCGCATAAGTACACACCGAGGAACAGCTATTGGTGTGATGAACCCACATGCCGCAGGTGACGACGGATATAAGGAAGACTCCCAGGATAGTCAAACTGTATGTTCATACCGAACAAAGACGTTATTCCTACAAGAGCCGATCACTTGTCGGTAGCGAGACACAAACGGAATACGGAAAGCAATACAGGAAAGGTATGTAGAACCCACGAGATGTACTGGTGTGTAACGCATGATATGTATGACGAATCGGCACCGTATGTGAATGGTGTTTGTCAGTAAAGATACCTGTCCATAAAGGAGAGAGTGGTGAAAGGTGGTTATGTAGTGTTAACCTGCTGAGTATACCAACCACTGTGGACACCGTGTGCACAGCAGTGGGACATCATGTACACAGCTGGGATAGGCCAAGGGGTGCCATCGTGATTTAAAACACAGAGCAATGCCACCACCCACGCTGATGCTGGCAGTGGATGTCCAACAATGAAGTGCCACAGCAGGGGATAGGACATGTATGTATAGTGTCACAGCACACATGTGTATGGGCAGATATTGTCGATGTCATACGTAATGTGCACGACGTGCACGTATGCCTCGCAGTAGGGGTGACCATGTCAAGTATGTATAATGTAAATCTATCAGGATGGATACGTCCAGACATTATACACAGTATCACAGGCATAGCATGCATGATGGACGTATGGCCTAGTGTTATGTACATTAACAGGATATGTATGGCCTGCAGATATGGGACAGAGCAGTAGCAGAATAGCCACCCAAAATGGAAGGAACATCAAGTAACTATGTCCAAGCTATCTGTAGCAGGTGCAATGTGTGCAACAATGATGTCTGGCAGGTCCATGTGTAAACACATGTGCAATGTACACAGTCATGCCACCCCCCCCATGGTACTGTCCACTGGACAGCAAAGGTGGATGTCAACTGCATGTCTACACAGTACTGCTGTTGTGGTGGTCCCATGTGTATGTGTCACCCTATCAGCAAGGGAGCTATCACATGACCAGTGCCACAGTGTGTCCCTGTGGGATCTGCACAGGACCTATGTTCTACAGCATGGTGTGTGTCTAGTCTGTGTAGGTAAACAGAAGCCCAGGCTAAGCAATGTGGCTTGTGTGCACATATGCATGACTGCTTCATTCACCCTGCCCACTGCCAATGCCATGTAGGAGTACTACATGCATCAGTAATGCGGAGGACATGGCCCATGGCAGAGTACATGACACCACTGTGTAAGTGTTATGCAGATGAGTACAGATGTGTTCCCCGTCTGTCATCTGCATATGTAAACTGTCTGAGCCTGGTATACATCGCGGCATGACTATACTGTGACATGGAAAGTTGTAGCCATTGTGGAAGGCACACCACGAATGTCTTATAGTAACCCTGCCCGTGTGTAGATGTGTGTATGGCACAAGTACAAAGGCTACAAATGTCCCAGCAACACACATAGTCCAGATATGTGTGGCCCTGCAGATGTGTACCCACGCCACAGTGGAATATGGCAACCACAGCACCATGTGGGGCATGTGTGTGTACAGCAACCATGTACAATGTGATATGCATGTATAGGGACAGTATCCGCGTGATACCCAGTGGATGACTGTCGCTATGCAAAGGTGATGTGTATGCACCATCCATGATGTATCTGACACAATGACATCTACACGATATATCTGCCACACCGACACCTGCATGGATGTTAGCAGTATGAGCTGCTGGAGCTAGAATGCTGCCAGGTATGTAGATGTGGGACATGTAGACATGGACATTACTCCATGACAGCATGTTGTGTATGTAAGCAAATAGTGAACATGAGGGGACACATGACTGAGGACTGTGTAATGCCACATGTACCTTAGATGTCGTAGGTAGCATGATATGCTTGCACCACTGTGTGACCTGTCCAGGAGTCACATAGCCTAACATCCTGAGACACAGGGTATGATGTGATGGTGGATGTGTACATTGCCAATACCAGAATGTGGAATGGTGCTGAAGGGCAATGTGGGGATAGTGTCTGATCTGTTACCCTCTGTACTACACCAACCACCCATGCAATGGTATGACAGGTGGCCATCATGTGGATGTGGTGTGCTGTGGCACACAGACGCCCAACCAGGGTGCCAGTAAAGGCATGGAAGTCGTCAATGAGTGTGTGAAGCAGGTATGTGAGGATGTGCCCCAGTGCCATACCGAATGGTGCAGTCATGTCTGTATGAATGCAGTCCCACACGTGCAATGCACTACCACCCATGTGTAGTGTGATAGATGCGGTGGTGTGGTGGTCAAGGTACACCC
>NC_056735.1:159453061-159490561 GCF_019279795.1 Protopterus annectens
AAAGCTCAGCAACGGGACATCGGGCTCTCCGCCGCTGTTTAGTATTGAATCGCTATGTTGACTTTGTTTCACAGAGCGAGACAGTGTCGACATTGGTAACGGATATCTCGCCAAGAGTACGCCCGCGACCGTGGGTGCCGATGTCTGCGTTTGGGCAGACAGGCATTATGCTGTGCCATTATGTCTGGGAATATATGGTTTCTTTCCATAGATGATATGGCATACTAGCAATGACCCACGTCTGGGTGTGGGTACTGCTGTATTTACCCACGGCAAGAGTGGCCTTAGGTCATGTGGTGCCCTAGGCAGAAGTACTCCATGATGCCACCGCCACATCACCCGCTAACCCCGTCCTGGTCTACCAACACAAAATAAAGGCTTGAAAGGTGCCCCGAGTAGAGCGGCGCCCTAGGAGGCTGCCTAGTTGCCCTATGCATAAGGCCGCATATCTGTGTGGTCCCTCAGGCGTCGGACTCGGGAACGCACCACCCCTGCCGTGAGTATATCTAGCATTACACACATCCAGGCGTGGTTTATTGCTATGATGTTCCACACCTGTGTTTGGACAACCTACAATAGCTTCTGCTATTGGCATGCAATGCTGTGTGTGGTGCCGGTTACCATACATATACCTTTCCCAAAAGCCGAATTTACACTTCTGAACACTACTGTGGTCTCCTTTGAGGCCCCTGAGCCAGTGGTAAACATTACTCAAACCGCTGAATTACGTACATATGCCTTCCACCAGCACCTACAGGACTGCATGAATCAGGCAATCCCATACAAAACTGAGACTCTTTGTACCAAAGCCAAGCATCCAGTCTGGTGGACCCCAGCCATGAACAAGCTCTAGAACGACTGGAGGTAGCTACTACAAGACAGAGTGGAATACTTGTAAGGTAAGACACCCTTGCTCATTGTATGTGAAAACCTACAGGCTGTCAGGAAATCATCCAGGGGAAATTCAACAGAGGAGTCAACAAGAACTCGACAGGCAATCATAAGGCCTTCTTTAGCTATGTTGAACACCTGGGAGGACACTCCCAGATATGCTCGCACTGGGTTCAGAATGATGTGAGGATGACTGAACCTACACACATTGCCAACATAATGGACAACAGGTTCGGTGCTAACTTCTCCCCCCCCTCACCCCCACATGGAGAGATATCTATACCAGAGGATTGTAGATCCTGGAACTTCTGTGACACACAGGTGTGAAATGCTCTCTCCAAGGCAGTAAACACAGCATCCATGGGACCAGAAGGTGTCCCAGCTGTGTACTCCATGAACCCATTGGGGAATTAAACCCACAGTTAGGACAGCTGTTTAACTGTAGCCTCACCTCAGGATATGTACCCAAGTAGTGGCACAAGGCAACTGTAGTCCCACTTCACAAGGATGGTGCATTCACTGACCCTGGTAATTACCATCCCATTAGCTTGACAAGCCTTATCTGCAAAGCCATGGAGAAGGATCATGATGGAAGTCATACATAATGACATAGGGGACTTGCATACTTTGGATCCAACCCAGTTTTGCTTGGTCAAATACAGATCATGCCTTTTAAACGTGTCTGACTTTTTAGGATCAGTCACCAAGGCCATTGATGAGGGCAAAGCAGTCCATACAGCCTACCTAGACCTGGCAAAGGCCTTCAACACAATACCACCCTCAGGTATCATTGATAAACCCGTCTGCTTGAATGTAAATACATACTTCGCCAAAGGGGTTGCACACTGGCTAAGTGACAGAACCCACACGGTCATAGTTGCTGGCGCCATGCCATACTCACAGCCAGTCACAGGTGTTGTCCCACGGGGCTCAGTCCTGGGTGCACTATTTTTCCACATCTACATTTCAAAAGTACAAGCAAACACAGGGGGTTTATGGCTGACAATGTTTGCAGATGACTGCAAACCGGGTGCCATAGTCGGACACACATCTGACACAGATATCCTTCAGGTGGGCCTCACATCTATGGATAACTGGTGCCAGAGACATGGCCTACAGCTAAATGCCGGGAAATGCATAGTCATACCCTTCGGGAAGAACGAGGTTACCCCTAGCTACCATATAGGTGGCAATCCACTGAGCACAGAGGGAGTTACCAGGGATCTGTGGACCCGTGTTGTCGGTAACCGTTTGTTCGACACACACATTGCTAACGTAGTTAGATAGACCTTCTACATTGGCCACCTGATCATGAAGGCATTCACATCTACATCAGGGGAGGTCATTGTCCCCTTGTACTCATCACTCATTACACCTATGATTGAGTACAATTGAGGTCAGAATGTCTGTGACCCGACACCTGCAGCAGCTGGAAAGGCCCTGACAGTTCATCCACAAATGGATGCAGGGTCTCAGGAATATGTGTTATGCTGACCAACTGAAAGGGTTCCATCCCTATTCCATCGCATACCACTTGCCCAGAGGTGACCTGTGCCTGGCATCCAAGGCCAGGTCGAACCCGGATTTGATGACTATGCTTCACCTAAAGAATCTAGATCCCTCAGAATCACAAGGGTTGGTGACGTACACCTTGGCACTGTCATTAATAGAACGTGCTGGTGGGACACATTCATCACCCAGACACTCACTATGCTGTGGAACAACATCCCAGTACATGTGAGACAGAGCACCTGGCTGGCCTTGTTTTAGTATTTTGACAAGGATGTCTGAATTGCTTTATTCAACTAACCTTGTAAATGAATATTTACTTTGCCACATTTTTAATCTTTACATTCCATTGATATATTTTACATTAGTCATAATCATAGTGTTTATCTCTATATATTAGGGTTCATTTATATTACTAGGTGTCTCTACTTCTATTAATATAATGGCACAATCCCTAGAACATATATATGTAACGTATACACTCAGACACTTGGAAAACATTATGTTGGGTCTTCTTTTATATTAATACATATAGTATTATTTTCATGGAAGAATGTAGATGTTGAAGCAATGTCTGATTTACTCACTGTGTGCAATCTGTAACCCGAATAGACTTTTTAGCTTGTTCGCCTTTAAGGCATTTAATTAATACTTAGCACATCTTATTTACTGCCCAATTAAGGGTGTTAAATGTAGTGAATTGAACTGCATTGTATGTATTCTGAAGAAGTCTGCTTATGAAGCAGACGAAAAGCGCTGCAATAAACTATGGTGACTGCATTTAATTCCTGGTGGGCTCTGAGTGGTCACCGGCCGTTCTACGGTACCTCATTTTTGCTTTGGACTTTCTCATCTGGGTCTCTGTGTTATTTGTATGGGGAATGTCAAGTGTAGTCCCTATGTGTATTACCTGTGTAATGCCTTACTGCGGCAGTGTAATTCCACCGGGTTTGCAGTTAGGGGCGCATTCTTGTTCATACGCTTGTCCATCCATGTGAATTGCCTACTGGACAGTGGTATAGGGCTGTACACATTTCACGCCTGCATTTAGCATTCTCCGGTGGATGCTTTGCATTATTAGTAGGGAGTAAGGCAGGTACTACGCCCACATCCCTCACATGGGGCGGGACAACGGATTATCTGCCAGACAACACAGAGCCCCATTTCTGCATACCCAAAATCCCATGGCTGCAACCCTCGACAGTACCCATTACACATCCTTCATGCGTGCGGGACTGGGATGTGGACGACATGTATGGACACGTCGATCTGGGTATTTCTGTTCATATGTCCTGCATTTCATGGACTCTTGTCAGCAACCTTAAACACGCTGGTGGTGCATATGTCTAACTGTGCCGTAGTCACGGCTATATCATCGTCTGTTGTTTGGACACGGCTGGAGTGGGTTCTGTGAGAATGTATTTTTGGGTCCTTCAATGGACACCAATGTGCATATGTCAAGTTAGATGTTGCTGGACTATGTCCAACTGGCCAGTGCTTTTCACTGCTGCTGTATGTTCCCAATCGCGGATGTCTGTTTGACTACCCATTCTACGTGGTGCTATGTAACCAGGTGATTTAGTACTGTGAACAAATGTTATACATCCAAAGATGCTGGTTAGCAACTGCTTCAAATAAACCTCAGACATCCCAATAGGACATATCCGTCACTGTACTTTCAACATAACACCACCAGAACATGTTGATCACCTATGTATTCATTTAACCATGTTGTCTTCATAGGAGGGAACGCCATAGTTTACATATCCTACTTGACGTTGTGGGTGTGCCATTAGTATGTGTTCCACAGGTCGCACATCTGTTCCGCTGTATGGTAGCGGGTGCTCCTCATTCTGTTGCTGGCAGATTGAGTGCTGTGTACGCCGGTGTTGGCACGGCGGTCCAACTTTGTATGTGGAATGTCAACTGTACTCCCTATGTATATTTCCTGTGTTATGCCTTACCGCGGCTGTGTAATTTCCCCGGGTTTGCAGTTGTGGGTGCCATCTTGGCCATACGCTTGTCCATCCATGAGAATTGCCTACTGGACACTAGTATAGGGCTGTACACATTTCACACCTGCATTTACCATTCTCCGGTGGATGGTTTGCATTGTTAGTGGAGAGTAAGGCAGGTGCTACGCACACATCCCTCCCACGGGGCAGGACAAAGGATTACCTGCGAAACAACACCGAGCCCAGTTTCTACATACCCAGAATCCCTTGACTGCAACAGTCGACAGTACCCATTACACATCCTTCATGTGTGCGGGACTGTGATGTGGACGCACTTCTCTGGACCCGGTACCCTGGGTATTTCTGTGCATATGTGCTGCATTTCTTGGACAGCTATCATCAACATTAAACATGCTTGCAGTGCATATGTGTGGCTGTGACGTGGTCATGACAATGAGTTCACGTAGGTGATGATGGAAGCGGGCACACCTTCCTTTAGTAAATTTTTGGGTCCTACAATGGACACCACTGTGCATATGTAAAGTGTAGAGCTTGTCGGACTGTGTCCTTGTGGCCAGTGGGTTTGACTGATGCTGTGTGTTCAACAATCGCGGATGTCTGCTTGACTACCCATTCTACGTGGTGCTACGTAACCAGGTGATTTAGTACTGTGAACAAATGTTATACATCCAAAGATGCTGGTTAGCAACTGCTTCAAATAAACCTCAGACATCCCAATAGGACACATCCGTCACTGTATTTTCAACATAACACCACCGGAACATGTTGATCACCTATGTATTCATTTAACCATGTTGTCTTCATAGGTGGGAACGCCATAGTTTACATATCCTACTTGACGTTGTGGGTGTGCCATTAGTATGTGTTCCACAGGTCGCACATCTGTTCCGCTGTATGGTAGCGGGTGCTCCTCATTCTGTTGCTGGCAGATTGAGTGCTGTGTACGCCGGTGTTGGCACGACGGTCCAACTTTGTCTGTGGAATGTCAACTGTACTCCCTATGTATATTTCCTGTGTTATGCCTTACCGTGGCTGTGTAATTTCCCCAGGTTTGCAGTTGTGGGTGCCATCTTGGCCGTACGCTTGTCCATCCATGAGAATTGCCTACTGGACACTAGTATAGGGCTGTACACATTTCACACCTGCATTTAGCATTCTCCGGTGGATGGTTTGCATTATTAGTGGAGAGTAAGGCAGGTGACGCGACACATCCTCCCACGGGCGGGACAAAGGATTACCTGCGAAACAACACCGAGCCCAGTTTCTACATACCCAGGATCCCTTGACTGCAACAGTCGACAGTACCAATTACACATCCTTCATGTGTGCGGAACTGTGATGTGGACGCACTTCTATGGACCCGGTACCCTGGGTATTTCTGTGCATATGTGCTGCATTTCATGGACAGCTATCATCAACATTGAAGACGCTTGCGTTGCATATGTGTAGGTGTGACGTGGTCACGACAATGAGTTCACGTGGGTGATGACGGAAGCTGGCAGGCATTCCATGAAGTAGAATTTTTGGGTCCTACAATGGACACCACTGTGCATATGTAAAGTGTAGAGCTTGTCGGACTGTGTCCTTGTGGCCAGTGGGTTTGACTGATGCTGTGTGTTCAACAAGCGCGGATGTCTGCTTGACTACCCATACTGTGTAGTGCTACAGGAACCATGTTTTCCGAGACCAGAACCCAATGGTGTACATCCACTGTTGCAGGTTAACAACCGCTTTAATTAATCCCCAGAGGGCACGGTTGGGAGGTATCGCCACTTTATTGTCGGAACAACACCTCCAGACTAGGTACATCACGGGAACTTTAGCCCGGTCTTACCGGCCATTTGCTATTGTAATTAGCAGACACGTGTCAATACATGTATAATAATACATATTGTCATGCCGAAGGTAATCTATGTTATTTGGACAATGGCTTCGGCTATTGGCATCCGTTGTTGTGAGTGTTGCCGGTTACGATACACATTGCTTGCTCAGAGGCAGACTCAGACTTCCCAATTCTGCACACTACTGTGGTCTCCTTTAAGGACCCTGAGCCAGTGGTCGACAGTACTGCAGCCACTGCATCACTCACATATGCCATCTACCAGTACCTACAGGACTGCATGAACCAGGCATTCCCTTACCCAACTGTGGTTCATTGTACCAATGCCAAGCATCCAGTGTGGTGTACCCCAGCCATACACAGGCTGTACAACAAGAGGAGGTGGCTACTACAAGGCGGAGCAGGCACCTTGTGAGGTATGACACCCTTGGTCATCATATGTGTAGAGCTACACGCTGTCATGACATGGTCCAGGGCACGTTCCACAGATATACCTACATGGACCTGGCTGACAATCATACCACCTTCATTTGCTATGCTCGACACCTGGGAGGTCACTCCCACATATGCTCTGACTGGGTTCACGAAGATGTGGAGTTTACTCAACATACACACATTGCCAAAATACGGCCTGACAAGTTCGGTGAGGACATCTCCACACCCCCCCCCACATGAGGGGATGTCTGTACCAGCGGTTTGTGGTCCCCAAATGTTCTGTGACACACGGGTGGGACATGCTCTCCAGGGTAGTGGACATAGCATCCATGAGACCAGCTGGTGACCCGACTGTGTACTCCACTATCTCATTGAGGAATTAGACCCACAGTTAGGACAGCTATTTCTTTGTAGCCTCACCTCAGGTAACGTACCCAGGTTGTGTCGCACGGCAACTGTAGTCCCACGTCACAGGGCCAATGCCTCCTCTGACCCTGGTTATTACTGTCCCATTACCATGGGGAGACCTATCTGCAAAGACATGGGGAGGGATCATACTGCGGCTCGTAGATGAAGGCATAGGGGACATGCATACTTTGCATCCAACACGGTTTGGCTTGTTCAGGGGCGGTTCATGCCTTTCAAGCATGGTTGACATTTTCGGGACAGTCACCGAGGCCATTGATGGGGGTCTTGCAGTCCATACAGCCTACCTCGACCTGGCAAAGGCCTTCAACACATTACCCCCCTCAGGTATCGTTGATAAACCCATTGGCTGGGATGTCAACACGTACATCACAGGGTGTGTTGTAAACTGTCTATGTAACACAACCCACGTGGTCATAGTTGCTGGCAGCATGTCAGACCTACTGCCTGTCGCAAGCGGTGTCCCATGGGGCCCTTCCCTGGGTCCACTCCTCTCATACATCTACATTTCCACAGTACAGGCACACACAGGGGTGTTATGGGCAACATTGTTTGTAGATGACTGCGAAACAGGTGCCATAGTGGGACGGACGTCTGACACAGTTATCCTTCAAAGGGGCCTCCCAGATATGCATATCTGCTGTCAGGGACATGTCCCACAGCTAAATGCTAAGTAATGCAACATCATACCTGTCGAGGAGTACTAGGTCACCCCTGTCCAGCATATAGGTGGCTGTCCACTGAGCGCAGGGGTGATTACCAGGGATCAGGGGACAGAGTTTGTCAGTCACCATTCGTTCAACACACACGTTGCTATCGTGGTTCGGTGGGACTTCTACATTGCCCACCTGTTTGTGCAGGGATTCACATCTACATCAGGGTAGGTCTTTGTCTCCTTGTACCCATTACGTGTTACACCTATGATTTACTACATTGCCCCATTCGGAGGGTATCTGACCCAACACCTACAGCAGCTGGGAAGGCCTCATAGGTTAATTGTCATACAGATGCAGGGTGACATGGATTTGTGTAATGCTGCCCCACTTGTAGGAACCCTGCCCCATTCAGTCACATACCTGTTGTTTAGTGTTGACCTGTGCCTGACATACGAGGCCATGTCAACCCATATGTCATGTCTATGCTTCACCTACTGTATCTGCATCCCTCAGAACCACAAGGGCAGGTGACATGAACCTTGTCACGGTCATTAATGGGATGTGTTGGAGTGACACATATGTCACCCGGACACTCACAATGCTGTGGATCTACATCGCAGTACATGTGAGACAGAGATCCTTCCTAGCCTTGTTCGGGGCTATGTTGTCCATTGGATGAGGAATTGCAGATATAGGCCGGGGATTACATCATTATCACTGCTTGACAGAGGTACAGCAATATCATAAGTATTTTATCTCCGGCACAGAAGGTTGGCAAAGTAATCCTAACTATGGTGTAGGGTTATGGCTGAACCTGGGTCGATGGCCTACCCTGTACCTATGGACGTATGAACCTATATTCATAGTTTGTCCCATTTACACTTGTCTATTCCCTATCCTCTTTCTCAAGTGTATATTTCTGTGGCACATGATTGTCCTCTGTATTACTTGCAGGTATGCTGTCTACAGTGCACATACGTCACAGTTGATGACAGTGTATCTGTGTCCCTAACACTGTGATACTGAGGACTACCACACATCCTTCACAACATTACATGCATATGTCCATTCTATTCTTCTTTAGTCTATGGGGGGGTGTTAAGGCAACAATTACACAAGTCCCTGTTTGTGCATGCTTCATGTTGGTGTTTGACCAGCCTCCATTGCAGTCGTGTGTTGGACGGTAGTGTTTCTGTGTGTTTGGCATGTGTTTTTATTGCCGGTACATCTGTGGGAGGTGTGGTTGGCACATGTTCCTCTTTGCAGGGACACCCATCCTGGGGTTTGTGTCATGCATCTGCACTTGGCACGTGCCATATGTCCTGTACTATTCCCACAGTCGTGTATGCCTTCATGCACTACTACTGTGTGTTACTGGCTGTTTGTATGTGGTACACATGGTGATTGTGGTGGTTGGCTTGACCTATTCCCATGCTAGAACATACACATCTGTCAATTACGTTGTTTAAATCAAACTGTAACACTCATTCGTCTTTTCGAAATGACAGTCAATAACACAGGAAGCTCAGATTAACAACGTTTTACTACTGTGCACCAGGAGGCAAATAACTATGCAGTACAAGTTTAGAGTTTTGCCTTACTCTATACAAGTAACAGCTGTATGAGTATTGTGTTTGCAATCATCTTTTGCACACCTTAATGATGTGGTCAGTCACAGGGCATTTACATCACTATAGTCCACAATATTGTATTCCTACAACAGTGCTAAGGTAATGCTTATTAAATGTTTTCCCATGAGGATAGCACAGCCTTGCGAGCCACATAGTCAATTAGAATGTCCTTCGGTAAATTCTGCTCTGTCAAGGTTCCAAGACTGTTCAGATCCGCTCGTCACTTCCTTTCCTACTAGGTTCCTTTGTCTCTCTGGTGAGCAGCTGTACTCTGTCTTAGATAGAGCTCACAAGGCCATCCTCCTCAGTGGAAGGATGACAGATATACCTGTACATACATTTATTAGTCTCTAACCCAGCAGATGACTAATGCTGAATGACATACACCTGCTGCACTGGTTACTGCCAGGGTCAGGGTTCAATCACACTGCAGCTACACTACAGGCAATTACATGCATGATAAGCTCTACTGCCATATTGTAAAATAGAATAATATGCATTATACACTATTTGCTTCTAAACTAGCACGTCATATATATGTTTAAATATATATTTTGCTAACATTCTCCCTCCTTTGATTGCTTCTATTCTATCCAGAAACATATACAACATCATTTCATTCCCTAGCCTCTTCCTCTCTGGAACGTTTAACTAGGCAAGTCATTTGTTGTACATTTCAGAAAGGATTTCATTTTGCATTAACAAATACCACTACAGGTCTTGATACATAGTCTCGGTTACAGATACGTCGACAGAGTCCCTGACTAATACTTACATGCAGAGTATCCTGCAACAGACACATGCTCCCAATATGAGCAGAACGACACAAATGGCAATCAAGATATTCAGTATGACTGAACCCCATCCACCAAATGGTTTGTGGAAATGGTTCGTCAGTGGGTTTGGGCCTGGTTCCGCCATGGATGACACCTGCTGTATTACCTCTAGGTGGGCGTTGATATTGTTCATGTTATTTGGTACTTAGACACAGCGGTCTTCTTTGATAAGCCAAGACGCCAATTCTCGCCGCCAGGGTGCAGTCATGCGCTATTACATTTTGTAACACAACAGTTCTCATTACATCCAGTTCATCAGGCACAAGTTCAAGAGCGAAATGTCACATTGCTCATTCCTCCGACAGGTTTTGACAACTTCCTCTGTTCCCTGATTGATTTCACTACTCCACAAGCTGGGAGTGTTCCAGCCCAGGATATAACGCTGTCACTCAAGTCCATATGAGTCAATATTCCTTTATCTCTTGCAGAAGAATGGATTTTCAGAACAGCTTCCATTTCACCCACTGGATTAGTAGGTTTCTCGACTGTGTTCCCAGTTCTTCGAGCTATATGTCTTATAGTTCGCTTGCACCCAGAGGCAATTGTGCAGTATGTCATGTGACTGGAGCCAGATAACCCAAAACACAACTGCCGGACCAATTCTCAGGTAACCATTGATATACTTTTTTCCCACAAACAAAATAACAATATTCTACTTTACTACTGATGCGGGTTAACTCTGCATGTAACATTTTCCTGTCTATGACAGAGGACTGTTTATACTATTCAGGATGTTTCTGCACATCTTTCCACGTTGTTCTCATGAAGCTTCAATACAAATCATGAATGTTGCTACAACTAGTACTGTGATCTTTGGCTGTTATATGACATTTGTAAGACACAGTTATGTTACAAATACTCTCACCAACTTGAGCTGTATCATGTTTATGAAAACAAACAATTCCTTTTTGTGTAACAGGTAAGTACAGTGCCACTTTGTCCTGTGATCTCACAGAACCTGTATCAAAGTGTAAATATTCACAAGTCTCAATCTATCCCCAAGGGGACAACATACATCGGAAGTCCTCCATATGATGTAGGTATGGCAGTACAAACACAGCAATTTAAAATGTTCATAGTCTGTACATGCACACGTGTCATGCCTAGGTATGTGTTGAAGTTTGGATGCCACTCTGTGGCCAGTTCATCACATATCACTATTTGTATCTGTGTAGTTATATGCAGGTAAGGTCCCAGCAAATGTAAAGTCAACACAAACATGGTTAATAGGTGTATGATCAGTAGGACAGTAAACCAAATGTCTTTGGGGTTGCTTTGTATTGTTATCCAGTCTGGCCCGGGTGATTCAGTCTCTATGGTATATCAGCTACAAGATGTAAATCAGACTTGATATCCTTTACCGGTTTGAAAAATGTGAGGTGAACCCAGGACGACCTCTCCGCAAACTTTACTGCAGTGGGCGTTGCCAACAGTACCTGGTACAGACCTTCACACGTTGGACTCGGAAATTATCTTATTTGGATAACAGTGAAATACACACAGGATACTGGAGTCAGCTATGCGTCCGCCTTCGCTTGCTCTTTATCTGTAAAAGACTTTAACTGCAAAACAGTGTTATTGGTTAACAATCCTCTCATGTCACCTGCTGATGAGCCATCGACCTCCAGCTCTGCAGGCATGACAGCTTTCCACTCTGGCACATGATATGCCATTCCACATACTACTTCGAAGGGGGTCAAACACTTTACATTTGGAACTGTTGTCATGCTCAGCAATGCTAGAGGTAGACAGCAAATGCAACTCATCTGGGTGTCACCCACCAACCTCCTCAACTTATTTCTCGGGATCCCATTGTACGCCACCAGTCATGCTGACTGTGGGTTGTACATGCAATTTATATTCATGGAAATGCCAAATAATGCCCCAGGTTGCTGGATTGTCTGGTTCACAAAATGTGTTCTATTGTCACTGTAGCTTCTTTACAGTATGCCAGATCTAGGGATACTTTATTTTACTGGGACCTTTGCCACTGCTGCTGCATCCGGATTCCTGGTTGGGAATGCTTCTACCCATTTTGATAATATATCTATAATCACTAAACAGTATTTCTTCCCTTCACATTTATTCAGCTGTATAAACTCCATACAGATAGTACGGAACGGTTATGGTGGTGTAGGTAAACCCACTCCCTTCGGTTTAAATGCTCCCTGTGCATGATGTTTACTGCAAATATGACACGCTGCTCATGATGTTTGTATGTGGTTCCTAATTCCGTATGTTAGGGATATTCTGTTAACCAACTGTACCATCCCCGCTGTTGAGACATGGCTCTACCCATGGCTCAACAAAGCTGCATATCTGAATACATTAGACGTTAATATTGGCTTTCTCACTGTGGATATGTACAGTCCGTCTTCAAGGATTGCTCCTCATCATACCCACGTCTGCTTTTCTGCTTTCGTAGTTGATGTTTGCATTGTTTGTAACATTTCTACATCTAGAATGTCTGAGGATTGTCATTCCTCATTCATAAAGACACTTTCCAACTGTGAGGCTGCTTGTTTTGCAGCTGCATCAGCTCGTGCCTTACCTTTCCTACTGTTATCCTGTTGCTTTGTATGAGCTGCACATTTACAATTAGCTACTTTAGTGGGTAACTGAATGGAATCTAATGCATTCAAGATCAATTGCACATGATTGATCGGTTTACCGGTGGATGTTATCATTCCCGTATTCTTCCACTGCTGCTCATAAACATGCACTGTACAGACAACATACTGACTATCGGTATAACTGTCCACACATCAGTTTTTCGCTAGAGTACAAGCACGTGTTAAAGCTATCGATTCTGCTGCTTGAGCAGACACCTTATGCTGCAGGGGTTGGGCTTCTACAATCTCATTATCAATAACTACTGCATAACCTACTTGATTCTTTCCTGTAGGTCTCTTTCTACATGATCCGTACACATAAACTGTCACCTCTGCATCATCTAAGAGTATATCAGTGATATCCTGTCTGTGTGGAGTTATTTCCTCCATTTCATATAGGCAACTGTGTGGTGTGCCATACACAGGTGTCGGACGTGACGTTGATAGGTTTAATGTTGTACAACGTTCAATCACCATATGAGGTTGACTCAGGGATATGGTCAAACAAGACAGATGTCTAGCACGGGTCAGGAATGCTATTTTCTCTTGCAGCAGAATGATCGCAACTGCATGAGACACTCACAGTGAGAGGGTGGAATAATAACATTAAGGCCGAGGCCTGTACTGCCATGGGTGCTGCAACAACTGCCTGTACACAATGTGGCACTGACCATGCCACAGTGTCCAACTGCGATGAGTAGTAAGCTTACTTCCATGCTGTTGCATCAAGACTGACGTCATATATCCCTGCTTACAATCTACAGTCTGACAACATCTGTTATGATTATTCGGGAGACCTAATACAGATGTTGAAGCTATCAATCGTTTTAGTCTGCAGAAAGCTGTTTCTGCTACTGGAATCCAGTGTAGTATATGTTGTGCTGCCATAGGTGTATTAAAGATTAAAGCAGACAATAGAGCAGATTCCAAAGCATTGTTTGGTAACCAGCTTTGACAAATGTTAGTCGGCCCAGGAAGGACATCATTCCCTTCTTGGTAGTTGGCTTGGGTGCTTGTGAAATTGCTGCCTTCCTATCGTCATGTAATGTTCTACCCTCCTTGGATACCACATATCCCAGGTAATTGACCTGTATTCTCCGTAGTTGCAATTTATGCTTGCTTAATTTATGTCCCTGTTCTGCTGAATATTTCAATAATGCGAATGTATCTTCCCTACATTGCTGCTGGGTAGGGGCTGCAAGCAGAATATCATCCACATAAAGTAGAACTTGACTGGCCCCGGGTGGAATTAACACCGGAATGTTGCTAGCCATCTCCTGTGCGAATATCGTTGTACTTTCACAGTATCCCTGCGATAGCCGGGTATGGCTGTATCTGTTACCCTGAATGTAAATGCAAAACAATACGGACTATCTGGATGTATAGGTATTGCAAAGGAAGCATAGCTTATATGTACCACGGTAAGATACTTCTGTGGCGGGTTCATAGCATTCAATATAGTGTGTGGGTCTGGCACCATCGGTACCCTAGGTATTATTACATGATGTACAGCTTGTAAATCCTGTACCATCCGCCATTCCCCCTTTGCTTTTCTATCAGAAGATACAGGGGTATTGCATGGTGAATAGTGATTACTTTGTAGATGGGGAATTCCCTCTGTGACTTTACAGATATCTTCTGGTGTCCACGGTCTATACACTAAGGGAGTTGGGTCCTGGCCTTCCTGTCCTGCATGAGGTTTCGGTACTTCAATTAATTGACAGATATCCTCACTCTGTTCTAGTGACTGTCTTCTTACTTGAATGTCCCTAGGTATGTTACGAGTTCGGGATGTGGTTTCAATAGCTTCTCTTACATTTGGTCGTTGTGATACCTCTGTTGCCACAGGATAACGTGGGGGGGACCAGCCTGCCCTCCCGCTTCATATCCTGGATGTGGTATCGGAGGTGGTAGGGGGGTGGGGGGGGGTTGTCGCTACTACTGTATTATTATCTTCTTTGTGTACGTATGATGATTTCGCATTTCTAGTGTTCTGTTCCCTTCGGTTCACTACCTCAATCCACCTATGTGCTTGACGGATACCCAATTGTCGCTGTTTTTTCGCATGCACATCTTAGGGTTGCCACCTTTTCAAATGCAGAAGGTGGGACATTAGTGTTAGGAACGTGTAATTTGGCAGGGCAAAACATACCCACGGCCAGTACAAAGGACAGCAATTCACTTTTTGCCAGGAGAGCAACCTATTCTTGTAGCATTTGAGTTGCTTATTCTGTTTATTATGATATTTTGGTGTTTCAGATACAACATTACTGTTTTATGCTACCATTTAAGAAGATATCTGAGAAATCTTTGTCCTAAGATATCAGTACATTTGCCATTTGTTCAGTTTGTTTGCAGGACACAACTGGCCAAAGAGGGACTGTCCCTCACAAAGTGGGACAGGTGGTTACCCTAAAACATCTGCATCACATTTTCAGTGATTCCAATGTTTCAGTAACGATATTTTGTCTAATATACCATCAATGTCATATTTATTACCCCATTTTGCAGAATATCTCACATTATGTGCCCTCTGCAATTGCATATACTTCACGTCACCCGTCAAACGCGGATCACATGATCTGTTTGTGCACTAATCTCCCATATCCTCTACACGACTGTTACGTAACCCTTCTCTCGTACCACGTGGTATCTCCTTCCCTGTATCCACTGTAGTGTCTACAATGACTATTTACTCTACACTGTGTTCCCCTAATCTATGTCCAGATTTAAAACTACTTGGATTGGTCTTCGACCTGCTATCACAACTGTTAACAGAAACACAATGTAGTCTGGTCCCTGATCTACAATAGAGACAAAGAGGCAAACCCTCCTTACCTGAGCCTCCTGTTTATGACTGCACGTTTTCTTCTTGGGATCCAGTTTTCCGCTTTTCAGCCACAGATCAGACAGTGGACAGCCTCTTTACACACAACAATTCAGTCGGAGGTCTTTTCACTCAAGAAGAACCATTTAGGCAAATTCTCCTGCGCACGTCTAACAACCCATGCACTCTGACCTGTAGCTTACCAAGGGAATTCCGGATGACAAGGACCACAATGTCAAATAAGTTGTTAAAACCAGACTGTTGAAATCAGTAGGCTTTTCTAGGTGACAGTCAATAACACAGGAAGCTCGGGTCCACAACGTTTTAGTAGTGTACACAGGCAGGCAAAATAATATACAGTCCAAGTATGAGAGTTTTGTCTGACTCTATACAGTAAGCAATTTCTTTATATAGTGTTTACAATCAGCTTTTGCCCACCTTACTGACGTGGTCGGTCACAGGGCATTTCCATCACTATGGTCCGCAATATTCTATACATACGTGGGTGCTGAGGTCATGCTTTTAAAATGTTTTCCCATGAGAATAACACAGCCTTGCAAGGCACCTGGTCAATTACAGTGTCCTTCTGTAATTGTAGCTGTTTCAAGGACCCTGGACTGTTCCGATACAATAGTCAGTTCATTTCTTAATCGTTCCTTTGTCTCTCTGGTAAGGAGTTGTACTCTATCTTCGATAGAGCTCACAAGGCCATCCTCCTCAGGGAAGGGAGGATGTTATGCATGTACATACATTTATTTTCTGTAACCCAGCAGATAATTAATGCTGAGAGACATAAGCCTGCTGTACTGGTTACTGCCAGGGTCAGAGTTCGATCACACTGCTGCTAAGCTTCACCAATTACATGCATGATCATTTCTACTGCCATATTGTACGGTACAATTCAATGCATTATATAGTATTTTGCTTCTAAACTGGCACTTCATATGTGTTTCTATATATATTTCTAACAACATCCATCCGCCATATGCATGTTGTTCCGTCCTTTACCTTGACCGTGTGTATTTGGCCGTCCGGCAGCGCTACTCTCCACATGTGATGTCCCACCTTCCCCTTCTGTGCCTGTGGCACCCTGTTAGGACGTCCTGTTTGGTAGGCACATGTTCCGCTATATGTGTTTGACTTCTCTGCATAGCTAATCATCGATGCGGTGGTTCAACAACCCGACTTGTCCACATGTGTACAGTTATGTGCACCGTGGCGTGTGCAAACCTATATGGTTTGGATGGGTACATACCACATGCGGGATGTACACATTCTGCAGACACATTCACATGCAGCCATTTCCATATCTGTACCTGAGGTGGGTTGGTGACATGTGGGTACATATTTGCCCGCGTGGCACTGCCTAACACAATACTTCTTACCACATTTCAGGTATGCCCATTGTGTGTAGGTGTGTAGCTGCACAAGGATGCTAGCTGGTTTGGGTGCACAGGCGTACATGGGTGGGACTTACATGCTACAATGGGGCTATTGTGTATTACATCTGCATGCATGGGTCCTGCTTCTGGATATTACACTTAGACATACGCCGTCCTGTGTATGCGACAAACACGTTGCTGGGTGTGGGACATGTTGCTATGCACATGTTTGCCTGTGTTTAGGGTATCTTGGTTCCTTCCTGTTGTTATGTCGACACAGCTACCCGGCTGTGTGCTCTCACTACTGCTTGTGACCATTATGGTTGACACCTTTTCCAATGCCCATAGTGGGACATCTTTTGTGGAAACATCAGAATTTGCAGGACAACACATACCCACAGCAAGTGGAGTTGACAGAACTTCACTTGTTTGCCATAATATACGGTTATTCTGTTAGCGTTTGGGTTCCTTATTCAGTTTCTTATGCCATGTATGTGTTTCATATACAAAATATATATTTTATGCTACTATTTCAGGTATATTTTGGCAATATTTTTGGCAGGAAATCTCAGGTCATTTGCCAGTTTTTCGATCTTTGGCGGGACACATCTGTCCAATGAGGGACTGTCCATAGCGGAGTGGGACAGCTGGTAACCCTGGTGACCATGCCCATGTCGCTACTGGGGTTGCCACCTTTTCCAGTCGCCAAGGTGGGACATTTTCGGGACTCACATCAGATTTTACAGGCCGACACATACCCACGGTCACTATATAGCATAGAACTTCACTTGTTTGCCTAAATAAAAGCTTATTGTTGTAGCAGTTTGGTTGCTTATTCTGTTTCTTGTGACATTTAGGTATTTCAGTTACGGAAATAACCATTTCATGCAACCATTACATTAAATACGGAATATCATTATGTCCTACAATCTTAGCACATTTGCTGTTTTTAATATTTTTTATTGGGACACAACTGCCCATGGAGGGACTGCCCCTCGCAAAGTGGGACAGGTGGTAACCTTAGTCGCTACTCCTATGTCGGTGCGGCGCGCTGACATGCTGCAGTACACCTTCTCTGGGTATGCCCACTGACGGTGCATTGTGGGACAAACACGGTGTTACGCGTATCCTTTGTTCCTTGGACGGGTACACTTAGGGCTTCGTGGGTTGTATTTGCTTCTCCGTTTTGTTGGGATGGGTACTATGTTGCATACTCTACGTGCGTTTCATTCTGCACGGGCCCTGGCTGCTGCCATTACTATTATGGGCGGACCGTGGCAGTCAGCACATTAGGTTGCTCATCGCCTGCCGGCTTAGCCACGCCTCCGGACGCATCCTACTTGGGCTCGCTCACGTACACTACGCACGTGTCTGTGGTTGTGGCGCGCTCTCATTACTATGCATATGGCGCTACTACGCCGACTATTCACTGCACCGCCGGCGCAGGCCTTACACCGGCCTTGTGCCGAGCTTCATGAATCCCGGGGATAGTATTTTCTGAGGGACTGAGAAGCCTCACTGTTCTCCCGCTGAAAACACTGGGACTTTCTTGCAATAGTCTCAGAGAAATAGAATCCTCCATAGGGAGAATCAGAAATGGAGCTCTCCTCAGAGTCTGAATTAGAAATCTGATAACAAAATTCCAGCTCCTTCCCTGCATCTTCCTGCTCAAATTCAAAAAATTTTAATCTTTTCAGGAAAATAGGAATCCCTCTTTATTTTACCAGAAACCACTTTACCTGAAGGATTAATAGCTTGACTTAAATCCTAATTCAGACCTAGTATGCTATGCCAATCCAAACAAATTTGAGGAGGGGTAGATATATGATCGGTTTTCATTTTCTTTTTGACAGGAAAAATGGGGCCAATCATGTACAAACTGCAGCAGCTGCATTCTCAGGGATAGGCACAGCATTCCGACACAACAGGGATACCTTTACTGTTGCTTCTCCCGGGACCAACAAGAGTCACTGTCCCTTGCTCACTGAGGGGACTCCAACAACCATAGGTTCATAGGTAGGTACTAGGCTATGGGCCCAAGGGCCTACGTAAGCCTAGCCTACAAGGTTCCCTGGCTTATGCCACCCAAGGAAGTTATTTTCCTATGCCACTGTCGAGCAGAGACACAGAAGTGACCCCTGGGGTGTATTTCCTATTTCCCATCCACTCATCAAGATTTTTCTTCAAGAGTGCTAATGAAGAACTTTGCTTGACATAGATGGATAGCCTGTTCCAGAGTATGGGAAGTCTCTGGGACAGGCATCTACCCCTCCAGCATTTCCTGTTTATTGTGGTGACAAGATGTAGATCCCTAGAGCATGTAGCTTGGAGGGATTGGGATTTCTTTAGGTGTAGCATGTCCAACAGCTCTGGGTTTGACATAGCTTCATATGTTAGGCAGAGATCACCTCAGAGTAGGCGATATGCTATGGAGTAAAGCTGGAGTTTTTTGAGGCGGTCAGTGTAGGGCATTTGTTTGACGCCAGTAATCCTCTTTGTGAGGTACTTCTGTGGCCTTTCCAGCTGCTGCAGTTGTCTTGTGAGGTACATTCCAAAAGGGGCATTGTACTCTATAATGGGTCTAATGAGTGTCGAGTAGAGGGGAACAATGACCTCTTTTTTCCTGGATGAGAACCCTTTTAAGATGAGGTGTGCCATGTAGAAGGACTTCCTGACTACTGTGGTGATGTGACTATCAAAGGAGAGACTACTGTCCATCTGGATCCCAAGGTCTCTTATCACACATTCAGTGTTAAGTAGATTGCTTCCTATGTGGTGGTTCATGGGTACAGAGTTTTTACCAAAGGGGATGACACTGCACTTTTTGGCATTGAGCTGCTCTGACACCAGGCATCTGTCTCAGCGAGGCCCTTCTGTAGGATGTCCACATCATTTGGTGACTTGACTATGGCTCCTAGTTTGCAGTCATCTGCGAACTTCATTAGCCAGAGGCCTTCTGTGTTAGCCTGTACTTCAGAGAAGTAGATACCAAACAGGAGAGGTCCCAGGATGGAACCCTGTGGTACTCCACTTGTCACTGCTTTGAGGTTAGATTTGGAGTCTGCAACTTTTACAGTGTGGGTTCTGTCAGGGAGCCAGTTAGCAATCCATCTTGTGATGTAGGGATTTATGCCTAGTTTAGTGAGTTTAGCTATAATTCCAGAATGGGGGATGGTGTCGAAAGCCTTGGTGAGGTCAAGATAGGCTGTGTGAACCACCTTACCCTCATCTACGCTTCGGTGACTGCCTCAAAGAAGTCGATCAGGTTCAGGAGGCATGATCTGCTTTTCACAAACCCGGACTGGAATCCAGAGTTTGGAGGTTACCAATGTCTTTGTTTATGAGTTCCATGATGATACGTTCCATGGCCTTGCCGACCAGGCTCATCAGGCTAATAAGTTGATAGTTCCCGGGATCAGTGGTGGCTCCCCCTTTGTGGAGTGGGATAACTGTTGCTGTGTGCCATTCAGTGGGCACAAAGCCTAATGCAAGGCTATTATTGAACAGGGTGCTTAAGTGGGGAGCCAGTTCATTCTGAAGTTTGTGTAAAACGCAGCCTGGGATGTTGTCTGGTCCCATGGATGCTGTGTTTTTGGCTTTAGAGAGTGCAGCTTTTACCTGTGTAGTTGTGATTACAGAGACTCTGCATTCTTCCTGTATAGATATGGGCTCTTTAGGGGGTGAAGGGGGTGTAAAGTTAGCACTGAACCTATCTGCCACGATGTTAGCAATATCAGTTGGTTCTGTAATTTTTGTGCCGTTGTGCTGTAACTCAGAGCAGATCTGGGTGTTGCCATTGAGATTCCTGACATAGCTATAGAATGTTTTGTGGTTGTTCTTAGAATTAGTGACGATTTTGTTTTTGTAGCTAGCTTTGGAGGATCTTATAAGGGATCTCAGCTTCTTACCGAGGCTGACCAGGAAGTTCCTCTGCTCATGGGATTTTACTCTCTTTTGCAACAGTTTCTTCCTTCTGTTGTACAGCTTGTTTATGGCAGGGGACCACTAGATTGGCTTCTTTTTTTGGAGGATAGTGTCTTGATTCTGTTTGGGATAGCACGATCCATGCACTCGTGTAAGTGCTTATAGAGTGCATTTGTGTAGGATTCAGCAGTTGTAACTGTATTGTCCATCTGCATGGGTGTCATAAAGTTCACCACTTCTGTCTTAAGAAGTATGAAGTTGGCTTTGGAGAAATTTTTTACTGTGGTTTCCTTAATGGGGGGTGGGGGTGGGATGTGGATATCAAGGGTGATTAGCTTATGGTCGGATTGGACAAACGAGGAGTTGACTTCAGGTGTGGAACACTGGTCACTCATGTTGGTAATGACTAGGTCTAGGATATTGTTGCCCCTGGTGGGGGTGTGGATAAGTTGATCCAGGGCATTGGAGTTTATGAATTCCAGAAAGTGTTGAGCTAAGGAGTTGGTACATAAATATTTTTCCCAGTTAATGGTGGGGTAGTTGAAGTCGCCCATTATTAGGGTGTTTGGTTGAACCCTAATATTTTCCAGAACATCAAGAAAAGAGGAGTGGGAATCCTGGGGCATGGTGGGGATCTGTAGCAAGCTAAAATTTGGATTGCAGTTTTGCCCAGAGTTAGTTGCACTTGGATAACCTCGGATGCATTATGCTGAGCAACTAGCCTGGAGGTGTGGATATCCTTAATGAATATGGACACATCTCTGCCTTTGGTGTTTCGGTCCAGGTTACATGGCCAAAAAGTGTGGTATGAGTTATAGCCTGGTAATGCATGGAGTGCTCTCTGGAGCCTTGAACCAGGTCTCAGTCACTGCACAGATATCGATGTTCTCCATTTTAAGGAATGCTTTGAGTGAGTGCATTTTGAGATTTAGACTTCTAGCATTGAATAGCATTACCCTCAGTTTTTGCTTGCCTATTCCTGTTACGGTGGTGAATTTTGTTATTTGAACCTTGCCTAAAAAAGGCACTATAGGGGCAGCAAGAGCCTTAGCCAGTATCCGGAATCCCAGGGGCGACAGGTGTAGGCCATCTGTGGCAAGGCATCATGGTCTGTCGACCATGTCATCCCAAGCAGACAGATACTGGATCCCCTTAGAATGACACCAGAAGCTTAGCCAATTGTTGAAGTCAATCATTTTGTGCTTGTACTGTGGTATAATTCTGGGCGATGGCAGAATGCTACTCAGGGCTAGGGTCATACATGCCTGGGCTACAAGATCGGATAGCTCTTCCATGTCTCTTTTCATGTAGTCCAGGGAGGTACATCTCAGGTCATTCACACCAACATGGACAATGACAGAGCCATATTTGTACTTGTTGTGGAGTGACCTGAGTGCGTGGGTTATGTGGCTGATCCTGGCACCCAACAGGCAGCTGACAGTAACCTTCTCCTTGTTTAGCCTGGTGAGTGGGACATCAGTGTGCCTGACTATAGAGTCACCTATGACTAGTATGTTGTGTATGTTGTTTTGCCTCATTGGCTGTGGTTGAGTGGCACACTGAGTCTGTGGGCTATGTGTCATTTGGGTTGTGTTGGGGGATGGAGGTTGCTTGCGTTTCTGCTTTGGAGCTCTCTGTTGCTTAGACAGATTATTATTGAGAGCCTCTGCAAATGTTTTTGTGTTACTATGTGTGGATTTTGGTGGTGTAGATTTAGTGAGACTATGATGAGTGTGGTGATGTGCAAATGTTTACCTTCCCCTCATGACTGTCAAGTTCAGTCATGGTTGGAGAGAGCTTTACCTCCACTTTGGCTAGATAAGTGCATCTCTCACAGGTTATAGTATTGAATGGTAGGAGGAGAGGGTTGTCTGTGTACATGAGGCAATTTCTACATTGCCTCAAGATGCCCAGATTCATCAGATAGACAGGAGGGAACACTAGGAGCTGACCCTTGGACATGCCTGAATAAAAAAAAAACATTTTTCTCTAGATAAGTGAGGAAAGTGAGTACAAGAGCTGTTTTTCTCTAAGCAAGTAAGAAAAGTTTTCCTCTAGGTAATGAGTAAGGTTGAGTGCTATAGTAATTAGTAGCTTATTTAGTGCTTACAACTTCTGAGCAAGTGCTGAGCATGAATAAGCAAATTTAAGTGCTAAAACTAAGAATCTGTATCTGCACTAGAAGAGTTACAGGACAGAAACAAGTGCAAATGCAGGCTTTCAAATCAGAAATTTGAGAGAGATGGAAGAGATTGCCCAAACGGCCAATAACTACAACTTCTGGGCCAGAACCACTCCTTATGTGGTAGACAGGTTACCTAGTGCTTACCACTCCCACTGATAAGCTAGAAGGCTTCCCTCCAACACAGAAAGGTTTGTGGGGCTCAGAAGCTTACATACAGTCCTGGATACAGCAAATCTGTATCTGGAACATTAGTTACAGGAAAGGTAGGAAACAGGCTTATAGGTTCATAGGTTCATAGATTAGTACTAGGCTAACTGCCCTTGTGGGCCATTTTCAGCCTAGCCAATTACCCCATGTAAGAATGAAACCCTGCATCTTAAGCTTGTAAGGTAAACACCTTAACCATTATGCCAACCTCCCACCCCATTATGCCAACCTCCCAGTTTACTTTTTTGTTTTTTTTTTTACAGAAAAGTAGCAAAAACAGTAGTAAAAACAATTCACATGCAGTGCAAGCTAGCACACTTGAGTATATAGCAATATTAGACCAAACACATTTTAAAAATGCTAATAAATTAAAAAGGACTAAAAGCAAGTGCAGAAAGAGTTTATTAGGTAGACTGTGGTAAAGAGATGGGACTGGGGGAGTGTCCCAGATCAGATCTACAGTGGGGCGGGCAACTGCAAAAGCCACCAAATTTAAACTGCAAGCCAAAAATAGGGTGGGTGGGACAAAACAGTTTCAACAGAGATCTAAGCAACAACTAACAGTACAAACTCTAAAACCAAAAAAATATACTCAGCTCTGTGTATTTGTAGATAGATTGGAAAGCAGTCTCTCAAAACAGGGAGACAACAGTTTCAACAGATATCTAAGCAACAATTAAACTCTAAAACAAAAAAATATATACTCAGCTCTGTATAATTGCACATAGATTGGAAGGGAGTCTCTCAGAGCACAGGTTCCAGCAATTAAATGCAGGCTGTTACTAACAGTCCTAATTTTATGCAAGTGATCCTTGAGTTAGATAACAGACAAGCTGTAAAAACTAGTTATACCAACTGAAGACACAGCAGAAAACTGGGGGGAGGGGACAGTTTCAACAGAGATCTAAGCAACAACTAACAGTACAAACTTTAAAACCAAAAAAAATGTACTCATCTCTGTATATTTGCAGATAGATTGGAAAGCAGTCTGTCAGAACAGGGAGACAACAGTTTCAACAGAGATCTAAGCAACAATTAAACTCTAAAACCAAAAAATATATACTCAGTTCTGTATATTTGCAGATAAATTGGAAAGCAGTCTTTCAGAACACAGGTTGCAGCAATTAAATGCAGGCTGTTACTAACAGGTCTAATTTTATGCAAGTGATCCTTGAGTTAGATAACACACAAGCTGTAAAAAACAGTTATATCAACTGAAGACACAGCAGAAAATAGGGGGAGGGGAATAGTTTCAACAGAGATCTAAGCAACAACTAACAGTACAAACTCTAAAACCAAAAAAATATACTCAGCTCTGTATATTTGCAGATAGATTGGAAAGCAGTCTCTCAGAACATAGAGGACACGGTAAACCCACCAGTCCATAGTGGCTCTAAGTGCTACATCAGAGGGATCTGGGGTAAAAGATGAGTGGTCTCAGGTACAATTGGCCACAGTAGACTCACCCACCTGGCAAATTACTACACTGCTTTTTGTTTGACCTCTTCTTTTTGTTACTCGAAGAAAGACAGACTGTAGGACCAGTAGTCTGTTCCATGGTCAAGCCAAAAATGGCCCCTCGTTCCCAGGGCAGACAAGTAGCAAATGCCAGTAAAACTACCAGTCCACCAAAATTACATTATTGACAGAAAAACCACAGTAAAAATCACTTTAAAACATTATTGCAGCCCCACATAGGAAAAATAAACACAATTTCCCCACAAAAAACATTTGTTCAATTAGTTTACACTTGTTTTAAACTGATAGATTGAAATAAGTGCATGTTTGAAAGAACACTCCAGTGTTGAGACAGTCCATTAAATAACAATAATCCTAGCTTTAAAAATTACTTTCCTGTAGAGGAAAGTAGCAAAACATAAATAAAATTTATGAAAATTTAAGTTTTTCCACAGAGGGAAATTATCTCCCCTGCAAAGAAAAGCACAAGCCAACAGTTGATCCTCAAATGTCTCAGAAGAGCATACTCTTCAGTGGCAGTAAAGCTTTAAAGGGCTTCATGCCCAAACTTGTTTGTCAACTCAGCTTGAACTGCTTGACAGTTTGGGCATATAAAAGGTGCCAGAAGATTTGGAAGCTTATCAGACATCATATCCTTTGCAGGATATAACCCATATAGCTAAGGCGACTGCAGCAGTAATCAATATGAAAAACATCAGGTTGTGTGTTAGCATGCATTTTCTGAAGGCTATAAAGTCTAAACCTCAAATGTACGTCATTATTTAGTGAATCCAATCTTCAGCGATCTGCTAGAAAACCACAATATATGAGGAACAGACCAAAAACATGAGGCAAAATTTTGGATATTCTGTGAAAATCTTGACAATTGAGAGGTATAGTTCTGACATCCATTTTAAAACCACATAACAAACAGGATGTGATTGATCATAATGCTTTGTAGTGTATGGAGTTTTCTTTTATTATCTGTTACACATTTGTACCTTTTCTATTTATTATAATTTATCTTATTTGCTACATAATTTTGTATGTGGTTTATTTTTTTATCTAAATTATTGTATAAGATTTGCTGTTAGTCAAGTGTGATAAGGTGATTCGTCCAACAGAACACGGCTGATTGGGATTACTTGATTTGAAGTGGTAATTCAGGGGTCTACTTTATTAACTCGAATGTTCAAAAGTTCAAATGCATAAAGATTGTTAGATATGCATCAAACTCTTAAACGTTCAAAAGTTAATAAAGAAAAAAAATACACAGAAAAAAAAAGATGTAAGCAGGGGGGCAAGCCCCCCGGCACCCCCCACACCCAGCTACTTAAATATACCAACTCTGAGATCACACTATATTGAAGTAAATGGAAATCTCCACCTGTGGAGATTTCCGTTTACAGTTTTCGACGGCTTGCACTTTCGATGCATATGGTTCAATCCATATGTATTCGCGGTTTTACGCTTTCTCGTAAGTAAAGTAGACCCCTTATTTCAGAGCTACACAGTTAAGGCTCCTATACACAGCACAAGCAGAAACCTATAATTCAAAGTGGAAAGTGATGATGATAAAATGGGGGAAAGCTCAAGAAACAAGGAGAGATTGGGATTTTGTATGCAGCCCTTTAAGAAGACTAACAATAATCATACAAAATATTATATTCATAAAGAAGCAGAAAGTATTCCAAGACTAAGCAAACACCGAACTAGAGAAAAGAGATTCTGTCATTTGGGATGACTGCAATTAGGGATACAGACAGTAGGCAAGAGGGGGCTAGAATTTATTGGAAAAAAATGGTAAAGAAACCAAGGTATTGGGACCACATAACTAGAGAAGGAAGGTAAAAGAATGGGAAGATACCAATTTATCTGGCCTGCAGATTAGAGATTGGCTTCCCTATCACAGATTGATATCAGAGTATATGCAAAGAGAAAGAAATAGAGCAATCCTAAATGAAAGACTATCACTGGTAGAGTTTTTAGTAGAATCTAAAACAGAAGTTGCTGTTGAAAAGAAGTAATTAGTAGAGCATATAAAATATTGCATGATAACTGTAAGAATCACTCAGAGGAAAGGATTGGGAAGAGAGACTGGATAAGCAATTCAAAAAAAAATTCAAAAAAACAATGAGGATATATGGTTTGTCTTTTGAATATGCAACAAAATCTAGAAGATTTAAGATTTTTGCTTAGAAATGTTTACATAGATATTGTATGTCCCAGTTTGACTCCAGAGAAGTTTTCTTCAGACGGGAAATGTTGGAGGTGTGATGGGGAAGAAATAGATAACTGGGAACATATTTTCTGTGAGTGTAATGAGTTGGCAGACTTTAAGGATTCCCTACAGGCAACTCTATCAGAGCTACTAGGTGAGCAAATTGGTGTAACTAGGGAAATTATTTTTCTTCGCTATCATACAGAATCAGAATTGCCTAGACATAGTAAGGCCTTGCTGAGTGTAATTATGGTGGTTGTCAAAAAGCAGTTACTAGAAAATGGAAACCAATGTCTAAATCAAAATAGTAACAAAGATAAAACAACTGGAATTGGGATCTTTAGGAAAGGGTAGGAGCAAATTACATAGGAAAAATGGGAATTATGGGAACAATACATACAGGGGATGAATGAGGTTTAAAAGAAGGCAGGATTTGAATAAGCTATGTAATGTTTGACTAATAATGATTGGGTAGATTATAAGTGATGTATAATGTTTGTAAATAAAATTATGTCAATATGGCTTGTGATGTAAAATGATTGAAACTAGAATTATGTAAGCATGGTTTATTTTCATTATATAATGACTAATTACAGGTTTGTGGTCTGCACTCTTGTGGGAGAAGAGGCTGGACTCTGCCCTTCTGTGTTGGAATTTGTTGGGAGGAAGAGAGGGTTGTCTGTGAACATGAGGCAGTACACAATGTGTAATCACAAGGCTTTCTTTAGTTATGTTATACAATATATATGTATGCTCAGAGTTAGTCCAAAATGACAAAAAATACACCGAACCCACAGACATTGCCAACATCCTAGCTGACGGGTTCAGCGCAAACTTCTCCCCCCCTCCCCACCAAAAGGGCAAATATCTATCCCAGCAGAGTGCTTCCCCCCTGACATCTCAGATGGTCAGGTAAGAGCCGCCCTCTCCAAAGCAAAAAACACAGCATCAATGGGACCAGATGGTGTCCCGGGCTGCATCCTACATGAACTCCAAGAAGAGCTAAACCCAAACATAAAACTACTGTTTAATCTCAGCCTTACTACAGAATATGTGCCCAAAGAGTGGCATACAGCAACAGTGGTCCCTCTCCATAAAGGTGGTGCCTCAACGGATCCTGGAAACTATCGCCCCATAAGCCTGACTAGCTTGGTCTACAAAGCTATGGAAAGGATCATCATGGACCTCATAAATAAAGATATTGGGGACCTACAAACACTGGATCCTACTCAGTTCGGCTTTGTTAAGAGCAGATCCTGCCTCTTAAACCTGGTTGATTTCTTTGAAACAGTCACCAAGGCCATTGACGAGAGGAAGGTGGTCCACGCAGCCTACCTGGACCTCGCAAAAGCCTTCGATACAATACCCCACTCGGGCATTATAGATAAGCTCACCAGCTTAAATATAAACCCCTATGTCACTAGATGGATTGCAAACTGGCTCAAGGACAGAACCCACATGGTTAGAATTGCTGGAGCCATGTCAGACTCCAAACCAGTTACAAGTGGTGTCCCATAAGGCTCAGTCCTGGGACCTCTCTTGTTCGGTATATATTTCTCGGAGGTACAGGCCAACACGGAAGGGCTGTGGCTGACCAAGTTCGCAGATGACTGCAAACTGGGTGCCATAATCGACTCTTCAGTCGACACAACCATCCTCCAAAAGGGCCTCATAGAAACAGACAACTGGTGCCAGAGCCATGGCCTCAAGCTAAATGCCAAAAAGTGTATAGTCATCCCCTTTGGCAAAAACAGAGTGCCCACAAATTACCACATAGGTGGTAATCCATTAAGTACAGAAGAAGTAATTAGGGACCTGGGGATCCAAGTTGATAGCAGTCTCTCATTTGACAACCACGTGGCCAAAGTGGTTAGAAAAACATTTTATATAGCCCATCTAATCATGAAGGGATTCACATCTAGATCAGGGGACGTCATTGTGTCTCTTTACTCATCCCTCATTAGGCCCATAATTGAGTACAATGCCCCTTTTGGGATGTACCTTACCAGACACCTGCAGCAACTGGAAAGACCCCAAAAGTACCTCACCAAGAGGATCAAAGGGCTCAAACAGATGCCATATGCTGCCCGGTTAAAGAAACTCCAGCTCTACTCAGTGGCATACCGCCTGTTCAGAGGCAATCTGTGTCTGATGTATAAAGCCATGTCCAACCCGGAATTAATGGACATACTGCACCTCAGAAAATCCAAATCCCATTGAGCTACGCGCTCGAGAGACTTGAACCTCAGCACTGAAATAAATAGGACATGCTGGAAGGACAGATTCATAACCCAGAGGCTCCCTTCACTCTGGAATAAAATCCCAGTCCAGGTTAGGCAGAGTCCCTCATTGACTCTCTTCAAGAGGAATCTTGATGAGTGGATGGGAGATTGTAGGTTTACCCCGGGTATCACTTCTCTGTCACTGTTAGACAGAGGCACAGTATACTAACCTCGAAAAAGGGCATAGCAAAATAAATTAAAAATGGGTGGCGAAAGCCAAACACATTCTGGCTAGGCTTATAAATGCCCTAGGGCAGATAGCCTAGTATGAACCTATGAACCTATGAACCTATAAGTGTATGATTGTGTATGTCATAAGTAATAATTTAATAAAGATGTTTCTTGTTAAAGAAAGATTTGTTGTCTTTTTCTTGTGTTGTATCAACTGTTTCTTTGTGTTGCCTTGTGTACTTTCTGAAATGAAAGGAAAGAGAGTTGCTTTTAGTATTGCACATGTTAAGTAATAATAATTTTTAAATAGTTTCTTACCTTATTTAGTCAATAGATGATGTGTCTTTTATTATGAGATGTTTGTGTTGTTGAGTGAAGTAGTAGTGCACTACTACAGTATATTTACTTTTTTATTGCATGTGATGCTTTATCCAAATAGATTGAAGTTGCTTAGGTCTGATAGTGTCCGTGTGTGTGTGTCCGTGTGTGTGTGTGTGTGTGTGTGTGTGTGTGTGTGTGTGTGTAGTTGTTATCATGGTGGTGTTTTTTGTATTTTCTGTTGCTGTACTTAGTTGTTTTGGTGGAAATGTATTCTGTTTTTCCAGTGTTTGCAAAATAATCTAAATTTCTGTTTTACATTAAATCTGATAAGGAACTGTATGTGTTTATTGATTGCAGACATTTATGTCCAGAGACTTGCTGAATTTTATTTGGTGGAAAATTTTTGTCTACTAGTGTCCGTATAGATGTTTTCCTTGTGGACTGATTTGTAATTTTCTTTTATTTTCTTCTGGTAGCCATGTTTGTAATTTTAGTATTTTCATCACAGTCCATGTGGCATGGCTCTGTAGTTCAGTTTGTTGGTGAAGTTTGTAATATAGTTGTCTTTTTCTTTCATTAATATAAATAGATAGATAGGTAGATATTCCTTTATTTATTGGTTTTCATTATTTTCTGGAGAAGTGAAGTATGTATTCTGAGAGATTTTTTCCTGTCAGCCTATTCTGAAGCATTAGTTGCCTGAAGGATTTTTTTTCAAGGTGCATGTGTTTGTTTTTTATCTTCACAAGCTTTAGTATATCTTTCTTTTACTTTAGAAACCATATTTTCTTTGTTTGTATTTGTTGAAGGAGTAATGACATTTTCTGAAGTGAAAAGTTTGCTTAGAAGTGTTATAATTTCAGTGCCATTTTAGAAAAGCTTATTAGGGACTATTACATGAACATTAATTTAGTTAAATGAAATAATAGGAAACTACTGTGCTGTGCTCTTCTGAAAGTATTGTGTTTTTAAAATGTGCTTTTTTATATGGTGTACGTGCTTAGCATTTCGACAGTGTGTAGAAGTGCTTACTGTAAGGTCTCTGTTTATTTTTGTGTGTGGGTGTACTGTTGAGCATATATGAGAATCTCTGATTTTGTAGAAGGTTTATGATTTTACCTCACATTTCTGCCTCGTGTTTTATATATGATTTGTTTTTCTGATGAGTAACATTTGTATTACAGGCAGTTAATATTGTTAGAGATAGGAATTTAAGTTTTCTTTTTGTATTGAAAATACATGCTTATGGAAAATATGGTGGATTAACACACAAAAGTGAATCAGAATGAAGGAGTTAATTTTGTCTTTAATTTATTTAAATAAAATTTTATGTTGGCATATGGTGTGCACTTTTCAAATGTCTTTTATTTTTAAAGTTTACTTTTGTATATGGTATGTGCTTTTTGCTTGTACTTCATGCAATAGCATATGCTATGATGTTTATTTATTTATTCTTTTTACAGTTTGTGGCCAGACATATGTGATAACTGTCAGTAATTTAATAGAACATCAAATATTTCCCCCTTGTTTCTATTTGACTATTGCAATTGTTATGTTTTTCTGCTGAATAACTTAAGATTATAGGCAGTCAGTACTGGCAGAGTTTATATTACTGATGCATAGAAAATGCATGTTGATGTAAAATGTGCTGTTTTATTTATATTTGATGTGAATTGGAAGAAAAATAAAATACTGTCCCTGATTTTTAACTTATGTTAACAAGTGTTAAGGGGTGTGTAATAAGACTTTGTTAAGCACCTTTCTTACATCAAAAAGGTGCTTCAGAAGCCTGTCTTTTCATTGATTTTGGACTGTAATAAAAGCACTCACTGCACCATGAAATAAATAACACAAACAAAATCATTATTTTGAATATAGCTACTGTCTGTTAAGTTTTGTAACAATAATAGGAGCATTCATTTAGAAAACAGAATATTTGAACCAGGAGCAGGAAAACTTGTATGTCATACGTTTTCTCTGCTTGACTGCTGTTCTTTAGAACTGCAGTATAGTAACATATGTGGTCCTAGAATGCAATGATAGGCACTGATGCTGGGAAAACTTGAACACAAAAGAAGATGGTGTGGCAGAGTTTGATTCTGACCTCTGCTTATTACCTAGCTTATAATAAATAGTCTGCTGAGTGATAGCCTAGTATTTACCTATGAACCTGTAAGAAGCTAAGGTGGATAGATGGCATTGCTGAAGTAATGAATGTGAATTTTGCAACACTATAAAAAACAGTTCTATGCAATTAAGCCTGGTCTACTAAATTCCTTGAGGTCTCAAAGATTTGGTCTGAACTAAATGATTAAATAAGAGGAGCAGCAGCAGCAGTTGAAGGGCTTACACTGTCCAAATGTTAACCTTTGGAGGAGGCACTAAGGAGACTACAGATCTTTGTAACAGGGTAAAGACACCTTAAAAATATCATTTCACTTATTCAAATAAAGAGTACAGAATCTTATCAGGAGTGAGATGCCCTTGAAAATGTGATTACCACCTTTCTGACTTCCTTCAGGTACTGTCGGTACTGACTATGTAAGAAGAGAAGCTGCTTGAACAAAAGGATACCGTTTCAGACATGGTTCTAAGGCAGCTTTTTTACCCACCAGAAAGGAAATTAAATACGACAGCAATGTTTTGAAATTGTTTGATCTGTAGCCTGACTGCAAATGGTGAATCAGCAAAGCAAGTAAGTGCAGAACGAAACAGCAGGCTGGCTGACTGCCACATGTTCCCCAGCAATGCTTGTGACTATCATACAGTTTACTGGCGCTGCTCCAGCCACAAATCCTTATATACTAATATCTCTGCTGGTTTACTGTGGTAACAACAAATATGCTTTAGAACCAACCAGTAAATTACAAATACTGGGAAACAAGAGACCCGAAGGTGGGGCTGAGGACAGCTGCCAAAATGTGGAAGGAGATATATGACTGCATCGCAAGTAAAAGTCAGGGAAGGTAAAGCTACATATTACAAATTGCATAAGGCCTTGTTGCACTGTGCTATAGCAAAGAAAGCAGTTTTTGATTAATAAACAGAAATGCAATGCTATGCAAGGCACTCTGCATTGTGTAAAAAAGAGCAAAAAAATGATCTGTGCCCAATTCAGTGACAGCGTAAATACACAAACAAATCTGTGCATAACAAGGTTGCACAGTATGAGTTAAGTTATTAGAGTATGTAGGTGATATACGGAACTATGACTTATAACTATGAATGCACCAATGTTTAACATGGCTGGACTGGCAGTATGGTATCATGTGGTTGTTACTGCCACTTCATAGCACAGAAAGCATTCCGGTGAGGAACTGCTAGGCCAGCATACAGTGAGTGAGACAGATATCATGTGTACCTCATCCCTACTATATAGTATGGAAAGCCCATTCCATCTGGTACAAAGCTGTCAACACCACTCTATATGTTGACCACTAGAGCATTTTACTCACCGTCTGGTGTGTATGCCTGTGTGTGGTGTAACAATAAATATTTCCCATTGATGTGCATCTATAATAATTGATACATTCCTCACATGCATGGTGCAGTATGTGGAAGAGTACTTAATGTTTACTGCTACTCCTATGAATCTTTCACCACCATGCAGACATTCTATACATTTGCATGTCTGTTCATAACGTTACACACAATATATTGTATCCTTGTTGTCATTAGGACCCTCTTGGAAGGCATATAATGGCATCTATCAAGTGAATAAAGTTATCAGTCAATGAATTTCTGGCTTGTGTCATTGCAGGTGGCATCACTATATATGTGTAAAAGAAATCTTGATGACAATATCTGGCTGAAAAGTAATATGTTGCAGGAATGTTCCAAGGTGATAAGTCACACAGACATCTCACTAGTGAATATTAAGCCAGGATGTTCTGTATTTTTAGCACAAACTGGACACATCCACAAAGCAGCAGAGCTATGAATGAATCTAGCAGATGTCGTCAAAACAATTTGTATCAAATCCTGTTATATCACAGACAGAAGACCAAATAGGCAATTTGTTAGAATGCTTTAGCTATGTTTGGAAATGTGTACCAAGTGCACTTCTAAATAATATTTCTAATGTTGAGGGAACAAAAGCTCAGCATAAGTTACTGGCTATTATGATTAGGCTTCTGATTATAAACAGCTTGCTGTGTGTTCAAGATTTTGATATCAAGAAACTAATCAGGAAAGTGAAGAAAAGTGAAAAAGTAATTAAAACATTGACTGCTGCAGTGTACTACTAGTTACAGTGGAAAGAAGTGTGTGTGAATGTGAAGTGTTTTAAAGATATGAAACCCATGAAATTCTTAAAGTTGCCACACAGACAAAGGACAGACGCTAAGCGTAAGTCTGATAGACTGACGGCTTTAAAGTTGTGAAACATTTAAACTGTGTGTGTGTGTGTGTGTGTGTGTGTGTGTGTGTGTGTGTGTGTGTGTGTGTGTGTGTGTGTGTGTGTGTGTGAGTGGGTGTTTGTCTGTGCCTGTCTGTGCATGTGTGTGCATGTGTGCGTGTGTGTGTGTGTGTGTGTGTGTGTGTGTGTGTGTGTGTGTGTGTGTGTGTGTGTGTGTGTGTGCGCGCATACGCGTGTGTGTGTGCATGTGTGCATGTCCATGTGTGTCCGTGTGTGTCCGTGTGTGTGTGTGTGTGCCTGCCTGTTTTTGTATGTGTGTGTGTGTGTGTGTGTGTGTGTGTGTGTGTGTGTATCTGTGTGTGTACCTGTGTGTGTGTGTGTGTGTGTGTGTGTGTGTGTGTGTGTGTGTGTGTGTGTGTGTGTGTGTGCGTGTGTGTGCCTGTCCATGTGTGTGTGCATGTGTGTGTGTGCCTGTCTATTTTTGTGTGTGTGTGTGTCAGCAAGAAGTATATAATAGATTTTAAGGTTGTTACCCTTCCCTGATGCTGTACTGCTGTAGATGCTGCAAATACTCTAGCTCTTGACTAGCTCTAAACAAGACCATAACAACTCTGAAAAACATACATAGCAGGATTTGTAATTCACCTCTTTAATATCAGACAAACTATAACAAGCTTGTCTTTCTCCCAATTATAAAGCATAATCATTACTCTCTCCATGCTACATATCAGTTAACAATCACTTGCCAGTTCAGTACTGGGTTCATAACTAAAGAGGCTTTAACTGAATGGGCTACAGCAAAAGAAATGGCAACAATGTGTTGAGGGAGAAAGAAGATAATGCATTCAGTAGTAATACTGTCACTGTAAATGCATATGTATAAGATGGGCTGCAGAGTACTTAAAAGCATGTGCAATTTTATACACTAATATTGCTTTCTACATGAATGTAGGCATGTAACGTGGGGGTGGTGGCTGGTAAACATATGCAATGTAATGTAAATAGAGGCATGTGGCATGTGTTGGTGAAGATGCACAAAATCCAAGCAATGCTACAGATATTAATGTAAATGCCTACATGTAACATTACCTCCCCAGATGATGTCAAACAACCACTACAGTTATGCATGCTGACCTCATATTCATATCCATATAAATCTGGCAAGGAAATATATTACTTGGCTTGTGTCCAGATATTTTCCATCCTGTTGAAAATGGTTAACCTCCAAAAATGGTATTTCAGGTAACTAGATATCTCTAGTAGTTTTGTGTGATATAGACTATCTTTGTGTTCCTCAATTATGGAATGCTGCCTCACCAATGATGAGCGGAAAACTGTTAGAGGGTACCAGTAGTGGTGGCAAAGAAGGAAAATGCCTTGATTATCTCCCAGTTGATCTTCATTCAAGCAGCAGTTCTGGCACTTGATGGCATTGGCTGGGAGAATGGATAGGGTCATCCCGAGAGGGGGAAGGGCAGAGCCAGCTCTATACACTGCCTCTATATTTTAGAGGAGGGACACTGAAATAGACAGTAGCTTAGGGTGGGGGTAAGGCTCAACAACACTCCACTGTGTAGTAGCCTTCATACAATGTGCGTGTGTGTGTGTTGCAAGCTTAGGAAACTGTGAGCCACTGCAATGATACACTTCACTTTTTCCTCCATCTACAGGGTGTGGTTAGTCAAGTCAAAGTGCTGTCATTGCCAGGATGCCTGTGAGAGCACAAATCATGCCAGTGTGATTCTACCTCCACACACATGCACACACTCACACAGATAGCTCTCACCTCAGCTCCAGGTGAAATCTCTGGACCAGAGAAAGAAATGGGCACTGTCTGATCAAGTGGATGCTTGAAGGCTAGTAATCACAGCGTAAAAGATAACTCTGAAAAAAAAATGACAGCAAGGCAACTGACTGGTCCAGTGACCATTTCCAGGACTGAAGATAGGGGCAAACAAGATTAAACATAAAATGAAGATCAGGTCACAGCACCTATGGCACACGGCAGATGTTCATGTTGTATACACTACGCCTGTATAAAATACAAGGGTAGAGTATTTGACAGATGCTAGCAAATGGTAAATGATACAGTATTTAACAGCTGTTTCCAAAACGAGCATAGAATAAACTAACATATTACAATACACACCTCATGATAACTGTATAGCATAGTGTATATAGAATTGTGTGTATTCTCTGTATGCAGAACATCAGACAGGGTATTTGCTCAGAAGCAATAACATTGTCACATGGTATCAGCATGTGTACAATACATAGGGTATAAAAACAGACATGCATATATCTACAAAAGCTGCCTGGAAAGAAAGGTCATCTGGGATAACAGAGCTGGAGGATTATATGTGTCTTCATCTGTGCACATATTATGCTTGCATGGTGATATATCAGCTACCATATGGCATGCTATACTCTTGTACTGACTTCTCCATAGAATCTGGAAATGTTCTCTGCACTCCACATGTATACAAACCCCTGTGGGTATGACCCTCCATAGCAACATGCCCAAGGATGACCAGCTATGCAAAGCTATGTATCTCTTCTGCAGACTCTGCCCCAAGGCTCAGTTCAATGCAATACCATCGAAAGACTTCAAACTGAGGATAGACACAATGCCTGACTGCTTCTACTCTAGTTTATTACCCATATGCACTTACCAAGTCAGGTTTTAATACATATCTGTGCTGTCTGTGTCCACAGCCAGTGGCAGTAATGTATTGTATGCATTGTCACTGGATGCATCATCCATACCCTCAAAGAACTTAAGCCATTCTGCAAATTTGATATCATCCATCAGTGATATGGTATGCAGTGTCCCTGCCACAATTAGATGGTGAAGGATATCCTACACTTCATTTCTGTTTGTGTGTATGTGTGTGTGTGTATGTGTGTGTGTATGTGTGTGTGTGTATGTGCGTGTGTGCATGTGCGCGCGCGCGCGTGTGTGTGTGTGTGTGTGTGTGTGTGTGTGTGTGTGTGTGTGTGTGTGTGCGTGTTTGTGTGTGTGTGTGTGTGTGTGTGTATCTGTGTCTGTGTCTATGAGTTTGATGCATACAAGCACATCTGCATGGGTGCCTGTAACTGCATGTGTCTGTCTGTCTGTCTGTCTGTGCTGATTTGTGTGTCACTGCTTAAATCTCTAGTAGGTCAGTCATTGCCCTAGGTGATGTCCCCATTTGGCACCAAACAGCCCCAAAGATCTCCTGCTTGCTCTGTTCACACAAAGCAGTTAGTTTCATTCAAATAATGTACCAAACAGCTGCCTCCTTCAGTAGTGCAGCTAGGGCAGGGTGAAAGGGGGAATTGCCCCAAACACTGCTGGCAAGGCATGATCAACT